>NW_023339785.1:21876954-21885293 GCF_004916995.1 Morone saxatilis | reverse complement strand
CTGTATTTATTCATGTTTTACAAAGGGTTTAACCTGAGCCAGGCCTTACCACAATGATAATCATATCACAGTCATGCAGGCGTAGTATGATATTTTTTTATAACATACTGGTATCGGATCGGTACCCACAGCACAAGTATCGGGACATCTCTAGTTATGTTACTTTAGGAAGTCACGAGTAATGAGTTGCTTCGTTTGTTTGCACCAAACACAGAGGATGTGGATGTTACAGTGATTACAGTTCCAGTTTGTCCATTTCTAAATATGCTGTCGTCCTTTCTCCTCCCGCTCTTCTTCTCTCTCTCTCTTTGTCTGTCTGCTGTCCTCACAGTTGCCAGGAAGTGACATCGCCAGCGGCAGCGATGTCCTCTCTGACATCATCCCGAGCGTGCCAAGTTCACCCTGTCTGTTTTCCAAGAGGAAGCCTAAACCCCACCCTCACCGCAACCTCGATGAGTTACCGTGGAGTGCCATGACCAACGACGAACAAGTAAACTACATTTCTGTTTGACACTCGCTCTCTCTAAAGTGCTTCTAGTTTATGGTTTTTGTTTTCAGAAACTGGAGTCAGCAGCATAATGGCATTGTAGTGACTAGCTCACATGTTATTAGGGATTTTTTCCTTTCAGTATACCTGGATATGAATGCTGAATCTCTCTAGACTTTGTTTCAGTCTTCATTCACAACGAGTTCCATCATTTGTATTGAAATGTGAGATAACTAATTTGATTATATATATATCGTAAAAACTCTTTTCCTCCATCAGTATTTAGCTGTATTGTAGTTCGGGATGTCCTGAGCTGACCTACATTGATCAGGACATAAGGATTTCTTTAGGATGCTGTAAGGGAAAACTGCGTTTGCCCGTAGTTAAGTTTTCCCTTATGCATTGCTACAAAGGACAAAAATGTTCCTCGTTCCTTTTAGCTGTATCATTTTATTGAAAGTCTCCAGTTTTTGTTTCTCGTTAGCTCCACATCGTCTGCTTAGGTGTATTTGTTGGGGGTTCAGTTTACTTTGAATGAGCTGTGTCCATATTCTTCAAGGAGAACAGCAGCCATGGCAGAACTGAGCGTGTGCCGTGTTATGAGTCATTACTGTAAAGTCCGTAAACACTTAAGAGGCTTTGTGCAGTGCTCCTAAAGAACCCCTCAGCTTAGGGAAATATTTTGCTCAAGGGACAAACTTAACTCTAATTAACCGAGCACAGTCATTTCACCGGCAGTCTAAAACACCCCCTTACACAAAAAAGGAACAAAGCTACAGGTCTCAGGGTTCCCACACGTCCTGGAAAACCTGGAAATATAGAGACTAGTTTTCCAGTCATAGAAACACCTGGAATTTAATTAAAATGACCAAAAATCCTGGAAATGTTTTATTGTATTTTAACTCCTGAATCTTCTGTAAAACAAGTAAATTCTGCTTAACGTGTATTGTTACTTCTGGGCTGTGACCATTATGTTATGGTGAAAATTGTAGTAAACTGTAGTCGATTGACTGGAGACTGTTTATTACGAAATAACTGTAATAAACTAGAGCACTTCATCATGAACCGTGCATTGTCTGCGTCCCCTTTTCCAGGTGGAGTACATCGAGTACCTGAGTCGGAAGGTCAGCACAGAGATGGGCCTGAGGGAGCAGCTGGACATCATCAAGATCATCGACCCCTGTGCTCAGATCTCCCCCACCGACAGCGAGTTCATCATAGAGCTCAACTGTCTCACCGACGAGAAGCTCAAACAGGTGGGTAGTGACACTGAAACACTGAAACACGCCGCTTTAACAATACAAGTCTTCTAATCCACTTAACAAGGCCACTTTTCTTCCACACGCAACCTCTCACTTACATCACAACCTGTCAGAGTGGTCGATGAGCATCAAACGGCTTTTAGAGTTACCGTAATTTCCGGGACTATCAGGCCACTCTTTTTCACCACCGCTTATGAACCCTGCGGCTTAAACAATAAATTGCGCGCTCAATCTATAGATTTTTATAAAATATAAAAAAATATATTTTTACAAAATATAAATGCATTTTGGTTATTTAAAGTCACTATGTGTACATTTTGTGATTTATAGCGTCAGCTGATCCACTTGGTAATTAACTCATGATAACATGTCCAAAATCACAATTTATCCCCCTTTTTGTGGAATGGGTAGCATATTTATTTGCCCTTCTGCTTCAGCTGTTCTCATTGTTGTTGTGGATTGAAGAGAATCACTCCTTGCTAATACATCAGCTAACCAAGAATGTGAAAAGTAAATGTTTTGACCCGTGTGTCGTCATCAGGTGCGTAACTACATCAGAGAGCACAGCCCCAGGCAGCGGGCCAGCAGCACCAGAGAGGGCTGGAAGAGGAGCAGCCACAGCAGCGCCAGCACCGGCGGCGTGAGCGGAGCCAGCAGCAGCAACGCCAGCATGGTCAGCTCCGCCAGCTCCTCCACCGGCTCCACAGCCTCCAACTCCGTAGCAGGTAGGATGCCCCCCGGTCGGCTCGCAGTTAAGCAGCAGTAGCACCGGCAGAGGAGCGCGTCGGCTCAGTTTTAATAATGACTCGGTGTTCCAGGTTGTAATACCGTCAGTATTTCCTTTTGTTCCAGGTGGTACAGCGTCAGCCTGTAGTGGGAGCAGTGTTGCCAACATTAGCAGAGCTCACAGTGATGGCAACCTTTCCAGTGCTGCAGAACGTATACGAGACTCTAAAGTAAGAAACATGAACGTGTGTGTGTGTGTGTGTGTGTGTGTGTGTGTGTCAAAAGGAAGACAACATCTGTTTTCCTCATTATGTTGTTATTGTGCTGGACAAATAGCACGCTGTTTCCATTACTGGGACCACAGGAAAGAATGGGGACAGGCATTTGTGCAGCCTCATCTTAAAACATTTGAAGTTTATTTTCCTCTTACTTTAATTCATTCTAGTTACTTCTTTGTTGCATTATGTTACTACAAACTGTTTAAAGTGATTTTAAATACCTGTGCAGTGTCAGTTAGCCAGTTATGTCAACACTAAGGCTGGTGGAAACACAGCTACACGACTCATGTTTTAGCCCACCTCATGACTTTGTTCTTCATGTGTGACGTGAAAACATCAGATTTCCACACAGATAAGGTAAGCGTGTGCATCCTGCTCATAGTTTGGAGCATTGCTCCTGCCGGGCTGCTGCAGCAGACCAGGTTGTAACGCCGTCAGGTTCAAAAGTGGTTTAGACACAACCAGTTAACAGATTTGCGTTGCCCTCCGTTGACTGTCACTCTTCTCAGCTTCCATTAGTTAGTTTTGAGGTCATTTTGAGACTCTAAAGTTCACAGCCTGGCTGTACAATGTAACAGATTCGACTGACAAAATGAAAGTGGACTGATGACTTTAATCGTGGCGTTTTTCAACACCTTGATCCTCATCCAGGTATCCTCTGTAACCCGTCTCTCCTCTGTCTTTCAGAAACGTTCGAAGCAGCGCAAGCTTCAGCAGAAAGCCCTCCGGAAGCGTCAGCTGAAAGAGCAGCGACAGGCCCGCAAGGAGCGTCTGAGTGGACTGTTTCTGAACGAGGAGGTGCTGTCGCTGCGAGTGACGGAGGAGGACGACCACGTTGACGACCTGGACATACTGATGTGACACCAGTGAATCAATCAGTGCTCCCTCTACGCCTGCTGTCTCATGGACCACGCTAACCCAGATCACTGCATGCATTAGCTTTGAGTAGGCTCAGCATTTTTAAGAGTAATGTCTCAAAGGCAGTTATAGCTTGTAGTAGCCTCTAACATGTCCTATTGCTTGCTAATTCTAGTGTAGTACCGTTAATGCGAAAACGGATAGCCGCTGCAATCACTACTGAGCTAGCTACAGCAATAATGCCGCTAATGCTTTGATTAGATTCAGACCTCAGTCCAGCCTGCCAGTGCTCATGAACCTAGAGGCTCGCAGATACACATCAATATACACTACTAATCATTTTTTTCAGCTTATTACGGTTAGCAAGAGGATTGCTTATAGGTGCTGTAACAGCTACACCCACTGCTACTAATACAGCCACCACTGGCAGAAGGACAGATCAGGCTAGAGAAAGGCGAGTTTGGCCACATTATGCAGCTGTTGCTCTGTGAAAAACCAGGTGATGGCAGCAGGTTTATTTCTTCACAACATACAGGAGCAACTATATGCAAGTTGGCAATATTTGAGCTGATTTGGTGGTGGATTGCACCCACCTGCATACACATACATCCATACTCTACAGGGCTATATCTGCACTGGCCAAACTCTGTTCATCTACAGCTGTAGTTTAAACTGCTGCAGCATGAGGCCTACAGTCTGTCAGTTTTAATGTCACAGCAGATTTATTGTAAATACGAGTGCCCTCATAGGGAACAACACAATGTTTAGAAACCTCACACTTCTCTAAATGGTGAATTCAGATTCATTTCAGGGTAAGATAATTGGTGAAACTCATCCTCCAAAACTAACAAATAACATCAGAGATTCAAAGGTTCCTGGTGTGGAGACTGTAGTGAGCTGGTCTGTCTTTCTATCTGCTGAGTGTTGTGGTCCCATTTCACTCTTAAGGCGTAGAGGGAGCACTGAAAACAGTGCATGTTTAAACCGCCACCCACACCGAGTCCCCGTGTGGTCCAAAAACTAACAACTCGCATCATTATTTGCAGACACCTGTTCAAAAATAGCTTATGTGTTGTAAATAAATGATAAATAACAGCATATTTACTGCTTGTTTTAAGGTTCTCCTTGGTGATAAAGGTTTGATATAAAGTTTTTTTCCCCTGTGTACATATATAATGACAAGGTAGTGAACTAATTGGTTATCATAGCTTGAAAATGCTGTCAGTTAGCACTGGTTCTTTGCTATGTTTTGAGTCTTATTTTGAAGCATTTAGCTGTTCCGTCACATGTACTTGAGTTTGGTCTTCGTCTCAGACATCCTTTAAACTTTGACTTTGTCAAGTCCTCGTTGTTTCTCTGCCAGCACTCCTACTGTATGTTTTGCCTGAGACAGACCTAAATAATCTTCATCATTTACTTCTGTTTACATTTATGAATGATTTGACCTCCGTGGTAAGTTACAAGCATTTGAGCGTAAAGTCTTACAAGAAGTTTTTGTTTTACGGATCGCCTTGTCTGTCCGTGCACTGTATAGCTGGTTTGGCTTTGGCGCTAAACTTGAGCTGGTTTCTTAAGAATGTGCATCTAACATCGAGCCATTAACTCAGCTTCCAGAAGTGTGTTCATTTCGCTCCGTTAAAATATTTATGATGTACGAAAAGGTGTTGACGAAGCACTAACGCCTCAAAAACAGCCTTTTGTGGAGGTGTAGCTACCATGCCGTTGTCATGTTTGCTAACCTGAGATTTTGTTGGTGTTTTTTTTCTCCGTTTTTCTTTTGTTCTACCTTGTATAAGAAACACTTTCCCACAGCTTCTCAGCTGTATCGTGATAAACCACTGCAGTTATTGGGCTTAAAAGCCTGCTGTCATTTCTAATACTTTATGTGTACTGAGCTTTGGCTCTTGTCTCTGTCTCATGTATAAAAGTTATTAATTACAGCAATTATGTTAAATGCAGCTTTATGTATTCTGTAGTTATGAATTAGTAAAACTCTATTTTGAAAAATAAGATAATTTTGAGAAAAAAAATAAAATAAGCCAGTGTGATGCAACAAAGTTATTTGTGTATATACCATGTAATTGCAGAAGATGAATGATATTGAACTGATTAAATATGGTTAAAAAAAGGCTTTAGTGTAAACTTTTTGTTGGGGAAGATTCCCCCCAGTGTCATTGTTAGATTTATTTTACACCAGACACACGTTGAGGTAAAAACATTTTAACCATCAGCTACAATAACAACTGTTTCTTTTACATGTATTAGTTCTTACAAACCTCTATGGAGCAGTGTTTTCCTGCAGCCTGGCTGAAGCGTATTGGATACCGGAGATGTTGGTGCTTCAGGCGGGACTGTGTGCAGTCCACCCAATGATTCTGATTCTCTGTAAACTTGACAAATAAACTTACATTGTTGCATCCTATCGTTCTTGTCTATGATGGTGTTTTATTAAAGTGAGGCTCTGTTATTCTGTCACATTCATAAGAGAGTGCCTCAACATTACAAAGTGAATCCACAGCTTTTGGATGTCTGGGGCAGTCCAATAAAAGAAGCAGAAATATTCTTTTAGTTATATATTTTTTGGTGTTTTTATTTAAGTATGTTTTGAATGTTTTTAAATGCTGAATAGACTGCACACTACATGCCTCTTTCACTCATTAACACACATTCAGTGTCTCTTCAGGTGATTATTTGCACCTACATTAGAATTGAAATGGCACTTCTCCTCAAGCGAGCAAGGAAAAACTCTCCAGATCTCCCAGATGTGGAGGTTTTGGAGGAAACCTTGAGAAGGACCATGCAAGAAGAGACCCCCTTCCTGTGTCGAGGTGCCTAGAGGATTTGTGATCCAAAACTGCCCTCTTGTGGGGTGTTCCTGGTCTGCAGAGGTCAGTACCTATCTAAAGGTCAGGGTGGGCCCGTGTGGTCCGATCCAACAGACGAGCTACTGTGGCTCAAACTGCTGAGAACTGCTGATCGGTGTATTTAGCCCCCCGTGTGTGCCTCTAATTGAAAGAATGGATTCTCAGTGGAGGAATTTCCCTAGAAGTCTGTCACTCTTTCCTGTTATGTACATGCAAACAATGGACTTGGGTTATGTAATTAATCCCGTGGGTCTCCTGTCATTTCTTTTTGGAACATAAACCCACTTGGCATGAAGGACCGTGTCCCCGCATAACCTTTCTTAAGGTTATATAGGTCAATAGGTTACACACTGCACCTTTAAGTACAAGTAGTATGCAGGCTGCTTGAGTACTTTGACCTTCATCACTCCTCACACCACTGCACTCCGGCAGGGAAGACAAACCCAAAATCATCGTCACACACGTATGTATAGTGGCGCGGGCCGCCGTCGACCTCTTCGGGGTTCCTTTTTGTCCGGCTCGAGTTTGAGAAGAGCTTTTTGCATTTTTTCCAGCAGGAGGAGAAGAACTTTTTTAACTTCCTCTTCTTGCCTCCAGCGTGACGAGGGCGCTCCTCCTCATCCTCAAACTTCACGCAGTCGTCTTCAAAAAAGTCATAAATGACAGAGCCGACGTCTTGTTGAGGCCTCAGCCGCACGTTTCTCACCGTCACAAACCTCTCGCCAACTGCGGGTTCTCGCCTGTCTTCCTGTCTGTCTTCCTCC
The DNA here is from genome assembly GCF_004916995.1 of Morone saxatilis. Classification (NCBI taxonomy): domain Eukaryota; kingdom Metazoa; phylum Chordata; class Actinopteri; family Moronidae; genus Morone; species Morone saxatilis. Next base: position 21,878,054 of record NW_023339785.1, on the reverse strand, counting down.
TTGTCTTGCTCAGTATCTTCCTCACTGTCCTCACTGTCTTCTTCTATGTCTTCCTTATTGTCCTCTCTGTCTTCCTCACTGAACTCCTCTTTGTCTTCCTCATTGTCCTCCTTTCTGTCTCCCTCTATGTCTTCGTCACTATCCTCTTTGTCTTCTTCACTGTCTTCCTCACTGTCTTCCTCAATGAACTCCTCTTTGTCTTCCTCACAGTCCTCCTTTTTGTCTTCCTCTATGTCTTCATCTCTGTCTTCCTCTATGTCTTCATCTCTGTCTTCCTCACTGTCCTCCTTCCTGTCTTCCTCTCTTTGAGGCACGGCCTGTACCGGCCCCATCACACACTCTTCACTTCTTCCCAGCATGCTCAGGACCTTTATTTCCAGCTCATCTTTCTCTCGGAGCAAACTTTTCTTTTCCGCGTCCCAGACTTTGGCTTTTGCATCCATTTCCCGGGCGATGGTGTCCCTCTCCTTCTGGACATGGTTCAGCTGCTGGTAGAAGGACACGTTTTGTTGGAAGAGCACCTCATTGTGCTTCATGAGCGTGTCCAGGTGTGCTTCTAATTTCTGATTCACAGCACGGAGACTCTCATACGCCTCAAGGGACACTGTCAGCCGGGACGAAGGCATGTTTGTCTCCTCTCAGTATGCTCATATAATAACTGTCGCTGTTGGTTGGGTTTTGTGTTGTCTTCTGTTATGTGACTTGTAGCAAAGTTAAAGTTTGTTCTCTGCCACAGAACGCCCCGTGGAACCCAATGTGTGCGTCATCACATTCCAGACGTCATCGATCAGAGGGAATCGAACGTGACGTAACGTTCGAATTGCAGCCGCGGGTCGCCCCACGTGAAATCGGCCTCACGGTGAAATCATTGCGCATGCGCCAAAGATTTCTGGATTCCAAACAATCACAATCCAAAACCTCGAATATGCACACAAAAGTAGTCAAAATGTGTATTTTTATTCATATCTTCATTTTATTCAGGTCCTTTACAAAGTAGAAATACTTCCACATGTACAGTTATCCACTCCAGTTACCCATTGGAATCCTATTCAACTATATTGTTTATAGTGTTTATATATTTAATATATTCTAGATTTCTG
>NW_023339785.1:21857299-21876854 GCF_004916995.1 Morone saxatilis | reverse complement strand
CACCTTTCACTACAGTTTCAATGACTATGTAGAATATATATAGGCATAAATACTAACTGTACCCATTTCAGATTAAAAGCTCTCTGTGGTTTCAGTGGAGGCCTTTCTTATTGTAGCACACAGAGGAGAAGATAAGGGTACCTTGACTTTGTCCTTGTGGTTCCCTGGACTTTTTACAAGTACACACAGAACTGAGAACTGTTGGTGCTTTATCCAGCCAAGATGAATTCTGACTTGGTGCTTTTGCCTAGGAAAAATATTTACAATGTGCAGGATAGAAAAACCAACAGGAGTGCATTAATGTAATGCATATATACAGGGTGGGTTTAATTGATCCCACACTGGGGAAATTCACTTGTTACAGCTGCTACAGATGTGTAACACAGCAGATGAGAACAAAAGAAACACAAAATAAAAAGGAAAAAATACAAGATATCAAGAAAAAACAAGCTATGTACAGTATGGTCATACAGGCGTGGTTCAAAGTTAAATTATAATATTGCACAGGTTACAGAGGGAGGTAGTGGCATATTGTAGAAATAAATAATAAAGAATTACACGGGACAATTTATATGATTACTATTTTGGCCTCTTAAGTAGGGTTTCCTTGCCACTGTTGCCAAGTGCTTGCTCAGGATGGTTATTGTGGGGTCTATAAGGAGTACAGTCCAGACCTGCTCTATTTGAAAAGTCTCCTTCTATTATAATTTGACACAAATAGAACTGAACTGTGTGTGTTGGTTTGTGTTGTGTGCCATTAGGTGATTACAACCAAGATGGGTAACGAACAGAGCACCCTTCAGAAGGAGGGCTACACAATTGAAAAGGAAACAGAAAACTGGGTTACAGCCACAAAGGACGGTGACAGATTTTTCATAAGAACGATGAAGGTAAGTGCTGAGCGCATTATTTTTTTTAAATGTAACTCCACACTAAACAATGAGTATGCCCAGGATTTCCTTTAAGCTGCAATGAGATGTAAGCAAATCAAACCATAGAGCCTATTCTTATATACCCAATATGTTACTCACCGATGGGACTGAGACTTTAATTTATAAATCTAACATAGCAAAGGATGTCTTGTTTAGCTTGAAATAAAATTATTATGACCCTAATATAAACATCTGTGAAACGAAAGGGTTATAAACTGATATAATGCTTCTTCCTCATCTGAGCTTTCATTAATTGCATGCACTTGGGGTTGGTGGTGGAGTACAGAGCTCCCCGGGGCTCAGCTGTGGAAAAAAACACATTTGTAAATCTGTACCCTCGGATTCATAATCCGCGCCCACACACCTAACTGTGCCCACGGTTCTGTAAACTACCCACAGGCACACAGTGCATCTCGTTGGCTGTTATCATTGTCCATCATACAGTACCTGCATTAACTTGTTTGACATTACAAAATAAAGATTCATTTTCACAATTAAGAGCATCATTTTTTCATAAACACTATATGGACAAAAGTATTGTTAATTCTTGAATTCAGGTGTTTCAATCAGACCTTGCCACAGATGTATAAAGTCAAGCACTTAGCCATGCAGTCTCCATTTACAAACATTTGTGATGCAAAATACGTCGTTCTGAAGAGCTCAGTGACGTCAAAGGTGGTGCTGTGATAGGATGCCACCTTTGCAATAAGACTGTTCGTGAAATTTCATCCCTGCTGGATATTCCACGGTCAACTGTAAGTGATATATTGTATTAAGCGTTTAGGAACAACAGCAACTCAGCCATGAAGTGGAAGACCACATGAAATCACAGAGCTGGGTCAATGACTGCGAAGGCGCATGAAGCGTAAAAGCAGTGGAAACCTGTTCTGTGGAGTGATGAATAACGCTTTTCTGTTTGGCAGTCAGATGGTGGAGTCTGGGTTTGGCGGATGCCGAGAGAATGTTACCTGCCTGACTGCACTGTGCCAACGGTGAAGTTTGGTGGAGGGGGGGTAATAGTATGGGGCTGTTTTTCAGGGTTTGGGCTAGGCCCCTTATCTCCAGTGAAGGGCTATGCTTCAGCATATCAAGACATTTTGGACAATGTTATGCTTCCAACTTTGTGGCAACAGTTTGGGGAAGGCCCTTTTCTGTTCCAACATGACTGTGCCCCAGCGCACAAAGCAAGGTCCATAAAGACATGGTTTGATGAGTTCGGTGTGGAAGAACTTGACTGGCCTGCACAGAGCCCACGCCTCAACCCCATCAAGCACCTTTGGGATGAACTGGAAAGGACATTGCGAGCCAGGCCTTCTCGTCCAACATCATCATCATAAATGCTCTACAGAATGAATGGGCCCAAATTCCCACAGAAACACTCCAAAATCTTGTGGAAAGCCTTCCAAGAAGAGTGGAAGCTGTTATAGCTGCAAAAGGGCGACCAACTCCATATTAAAGTATATGTATTCAAATAAAATGTCATTACAATACCTGTTGGTATTATGGTCAGGTGGCCGAATACTTTTGTCAATATAGTGTATGTATATTTATAGCACAATTGGAGGTAGAAGGTGGTGTAAATCTGGAGGTGTATGTTCAGTGTATTTTGTTGACTATATACAGGCACACAGCTGCAGGTGCCTCTTCCAGACCATTCTTACACAGTGCTATTTTTTTTTTTTTTACAGATTTCCCCAAATGCAACATTAATCTCAGAAATGGAAACTCTCAATGCAATAATTCATCCTCATGTTACGAGCACCAAGAATTCTTTTAAAGGTAAGTCGTCAAAAATGTGCTTCACATTTAATAGTCTTCTGAAACTGTTGCAAAATATAATATTATTGTACATGTAATGAAGTTATGATAGTAAAGGTAGACTATTAAACTAGTGATTGTTTTGAGATGAATGAATGGAGGTCTTTGGAGCCAGTCAACAAACAACACAAGTCCATTTGCTACATTGACGAAAGATAATCTCCTTAAACTGAACGGACTTTTGAAAAATATAAAACAGTTTTTGTGATACAGCTATCAATAGTGAGAGATGACTCCTTTGAAAATGCTACCAGTGACTCTTTTCCCTTTTGTCATTAAGATGAAGATCATGACGTATACTACCTAGTGGCGGAGCACTGTCATGGTGGGAGCCTTGCAGAAAAGACCAAAGGGACAATACTTGATGAGTCTCAGGTATTCATGCAAAAGATATTCCATCTCTACACTTTCGTCACTTAAGTGCATCATTAAAAGATTTTAGTAACATAATTCTGATTCTGATATATGTTTATGTTTTCTAGATACTGAGCTGGATTGTTGAAATCTGTATGGCACTGCGAACCATTCATGAAAACGGCTTGTTTCACAAAAATCTGACGCCACAGGTACAGCAAATCAGTGTGTACATCAAAAACATACAAAATATGTAGCCTCTAAATGAATAAATTGTAACGTTAATAGTAATATAAATAAATCGAAACACAACTAATTACATTTATCTCTGACCATGTTGAACTTATACATACACTTAAACACCTCTTTTCTTCCCAGTGTAAATCAAACAGCAGGTAACTGTGACCCCTGAAATGTAATAACCCCCATATGAATGAATGAACTTACCAGAAACATCACTAGTTAGTTTACTGACAAAGTTACAGTTTGAGTTTTTCTTTTTTTTTTTAGAACATATTCTTCACAGAATTGGGAACTCTGCGCTTGGGTGGATTTGGAAAACTCGAGGGAAAGTACTGTATAACTCCTATTAATTACAAACATATAAAGTGTATCTATACTGTACAATATACTGTATGCATATATAAATGTTGTGTTTGTTGTTTACACAGCAATGTGAGTTCAGGAGGGGAAGCAATTAATTATCTGGCACCAGAGGTCTTCACAAGTGCAACGTATGACACTAAAAGGTAAAAAGCTTCATACCAGAATAAAAAAATTTACAGAATCGTCCAGTCCAATGTTTGTTATGTTTATTCAAAGTGTCCCTTGTCTTCACATTTGTTTTTCTACTTCATGTGCAGTATAGCAGAAAAACATTAATCATCTCTGTTCAAAACAACAATTATTTATTCTTCTGGCCAGATAAACATTTTTAGATGAATGTTAAAGTTGCTATTTGTCTGTTGGCAGTTTAATTGTAAACTAAACTATAAGCCATAATAAGGAAGTGATACAGAGTTGCACCTTAGTTGTGCATTTATTTCTTCTGTACTAGTACTAATAATAATAATACTTTCTTCATTTTGTAGTGACATTTGGTCGGTGGGATGCATACTCTATGAGCTCTTTACTCAGAAATTAGCGGTAAGTTTCCCAGAGATGATCATGTCATAAAAAATGAATGTAATTTAAAAAAAATTATTTATAATAGAAATCAGATTACAAATTACAGAAAAGTCTACAGCCACACTTGCTGCTCTGTGAGGCTGTACAGTGGGACTGAATGATTACTGACTGATGATTATAAATATACCAAGTGTTTTCTAACAATAATTCTTCTTCAGTTCTCTGCAGAGACCACAGTCGACCTCAACCCCAGAATTATTTCTGGTCCTGTCCCTCGTCTCCAAGACAAGTGGTCATCTGAGTTTCAGGAACTGTTTAGTGACATTTTGCAGAGAGACCCTAACTCAAGACCTACAACCTATGAGATTTTGGGGCGTCCCATTGTTTTACAATGTCTCCTAAAAAAGGTTTGACATAGCAGTAATTTTCCTCACTATCACAGATCCCAACCTTCTTCCCCAACTATTACAAAATCCTGCGGAATAGGCACGTAGCTTCGTATCTTAGCAGACAAAAAAAAGAAACTGTAATCCATAATAGTGACAGTAAAAAAAGACATAATCAGATTATAGTTCCATTTAGTAAAAATAGGGATTATTAACGGGATTACAATTTAAAATACAAACGTCTTTATAATAACACTGAGCAGAGGACGCATTTATAGTTAGGTTAAAATGTTTGTTGTTTTATACACAAATACACGTAATCTTATTTGTATTTCTCTCTTTCTTCTTGTCTTTAGTTGTATATTTGAAAAACGAGGTATTCCAAGAGTACCAGAAAGTAATCAAGTTACCTTACTTTATTATTGTGAGACTTTTCAACAGGTAACAGGTGTATCAGATTACATTTAAGTAACCCTCCCAGCCCTGGATAGTAGTTGTATGTTTCTGTATCTCTGACACTGATTATGTCTTTTGCATAGAGTAAAACAACTGCAGAGCACCTTCAGACTCAGTTGGGCAAGCTGAGAGCTGTGGCCGACAGTTTGGAAAATGTGCACCAGGGCGCCACCATCGGCAGTCTGGCAGGAGGAGTGATCGGAGCAGCGGGAGGGATTACCTCCATCGTGGGTCTTGTTCTGGCTCCCTTCACTTTGGGAACTTCACTTATTGTCACTGGTGTGGGAATCGGGGTGGGTGTTGCTGGTGGGGTCACTGCCGGTGCCTCAAATATCACAAACATGGTCAACCAGGCCTCTGATCGCAAAGCTGTTCAAAGCATCATCAAAGAGTTTGATGAGAAAATGAATGCAGTGGCCCTCTGGCTGCAGGAGATCAGCAAGAGTTTAGAGACAATCAACAGAGGTTGCTCAGGGGATGTGCCTACTGATGAGGACAGCAGTTTAAATCAAGAAAACTTTGCAAAGGTTGGCACAAGGATAGGTAGGGGCTTAGGAGGTGTTAGCGAACTGTTTCGAGTACTTCGAGTGGTAAACATTGGCAAAATCGCAGCACAAGCATCCAGGACAGTACGACTGGCAGAGGTAGCCACTGGTGCACTTTCTGCTTTATTTGTGGCAGCAGATATCTTCTTTATTGCCATGGATGCTAAAGAGATTCACCACATTAGACAGACAACAGCAGATGGTCAAACATGCTCTGAGATCATGAAATTTGTCCATTCCGTCAGGCAGACTGCAGACGAGTTGCAGGGCAGTTTGGATGAGATCAAAGGCCTCATTCACATCATCCCCTTCCTTGAGGATGAGAGAGAGTTGGAATGGGAATGCATGTAAAGTCGTGTTGCTTCTGGGTCGCTAAGGTGACATGAATACATGTGTTTTGTAAGATTTAATGGGGAATATCCAAAGAAAAGTATAATTAATCTTCATGTGTGATTATTTAATATAACTTTTCAAAACATGATGCCTTTATATGCCATATCAGTTCATCATAACAGGCTTAAATCTTTTTTTTTAAATTTTGTACTATTTACTATTTCCTCCATAGTTATAGTACTCTAAATCTTCCTCTGAAGTGATTATCATGACTTACTATTTTGTGTGATTACATCTTGTTTTTAACTTTGATTGGATTGTCAATAATAATTGTATTTGTGATAGTACTCCTTGAAGAAATGCTGAATATTTATTGTAAGAGTAAAAACTGGATTGCTGTTTCATGATGTTTTACAAAGCTAACAACCTAAAAAGTGGACATTTTCTGTTACAACTTGATTAATTATTCTGCACCACAAATTCAGTATATTGATTTTTCTGCCAGTTGTGTACAATGTACAGTACAATCTGACAGGTTACATATTAATTTAATATAAATTAGACACAAATAATGACTTTTGTTTTGATCTGATAGTAGCTCCGTGGTTGCTGGCAATTTGAACATAGAGTTGATTTTTTGTCTTTTCTTTTCATTATTTTGTACATTAATGTAATACACACTTTGTGTAGGGTTTAAAAAAATCTCTATTTGACGACTTATAGTTGTGCACATGGCTGTACCCAAAGATCTGACCAGTGGATCCTGGACTTTTTCACAGTTTTTTCCAGGATTGTCTCAAGAAAGAGAAATTTGAAAGATGATTTTATCACATATACATTCTGCAAACATGCATTCCTATGAGTTATTTGCCAAGCTCAATTTCATCTTGGTAACTCTAGATAATTGTGTGTAGACATGCTGGTCGTCTCCTCAGTTAAATTTGCTATAACCATATAAGTGCATTTATAATACATGGGATTGTTCTATATATTCATACTGATGAAAATAAATGCAAGTTATAACACAGATTTCAGTTCATATTTCTTTTGTCTAGGTGTTTCTGTGTCTCTGTGATTCAGTGCTGTTATCTCATAGCAGGGAGGGCTTAAGTTTAAATCTGTCTGGCTGGAGCCTTTAGTCAAAGTTTCCCCTGTGACTGTGTGGGTTTTCTCTGGTTTCTTCACATCATTTAAAATAAGATAAGATGTTCCTTTATTGATCCCCGTAGGAGAAATTCCAGTTTTTACAGACATGCAGATTATGTGAAATGGAAAATATCCATAGCTGCATGTAGAGGTGTTATTAAATAAAATAAATAAATCATTATTAGGTATAAGAATTTACCTCACTATCGCAGATCCCAGGCTTCTTACCTAAAATGTGAGAAACATCCTGCAAATAGCCTCATATATTAGTAATATTATTATAATATTACTAATATATTTGTCGTCCTGATCAACTGGAACTTTTATATATGTTTTTTAAAGTTTAAAAGTCACATAATATCGCTTTAAACAGACTCTTTATGAATGTTTCATGAGTTTAAATGTTTGCCTGTAGGGGGCAACAGAGTGTGAGAGCTCCCCGGAAACCGTAGTAGTAGTAGAAGACGGAAGTTGTGTCGCAGTGTTTACATTGTTCAGTCAGTCGCTAATAAACAGGAGCGAAGAAAGCAGAGTTAGTGGCATTTCTTTTTTAAAATCACACATTTCCCTGCACAGTTTGGGGAGCAGTCGTCGTATTTCAATGGGTGCTCACGGGGTTTTGGGGAACGAGCCCGAGTCCATCGACTACTCGGTGCACGAAGCCTGGAATGAGGCCACTAATGTGTATCTGCTGGTGATCCTGGTCAGCTTCGGCCTGCTGATGTACGCCAGAAAGTAAGACTGACACTTTAAACCCTTCACTCTGTCACAAAGCTTATCATAGATGTGCTTTAGGCGTTTGGTTCAGTTACAGTTCTCCTTCTCCTGTCCTCTCTAAAAAAATGTAAAAAAAAAATTACGCCGTACTCCATTAAAGAAATTCACATTTTAGTATTTTCTTGGTTGAATTGTTATGTACTCACTTTTTGTGGAATTATTTCATGAATAAAACTATTTTTAGGGTCTTCTGCACAATTCGGCGTATATATATATAATACTCCAAACGTAATGCAATTTGAAATGATTGTTTTAATTTAATTATTAGTGTAATCTACTGTCAGAAATTGGGACAATCATTTTTTGCACATTATTAAACTGTACATTTGATCTTTTATATATATATTTATATGTTCTTAATATATGTTGCTTGTATAACTGGAGTTTGGAACAAAAATAATTCCCCCTGGGATTATTAAAGTATTTCTGATTCTGATTCTGAAATAAATGATGGTATTCTTTATAGAGCCATTCTCAATTCAGTTCAGTTCAAAGGGGCTTTATTGGCCAAAGCAAATGTATATATATTAATATAGACATTAGTAAGAAGAAAAATACTTATAATAAAGAATAAATTAAATTAAAAGTACCCTTAGTAGCCCTGTCTCCTTCTCCTATGATTATTTTAATTCTGGGTGGTGATTTAGAGATTTAAACTATCTAAATGAGTTTAAATTGTTAAAATAAATGTTCCTTATATTATTGAATGTTTTTACATTGCACTGTCTCTCTCTAACATCTCTCTCTCTCTCTATCTCTCTTTGTCCACTTTTAATTTAGAAACAAGAGGAAGATCATGCGCATCTTCACTCTGCCTCCCGCCGCCGGCAGCAGCCCGGAGCCCAACTTCTACGACAGCCTGCAGAAGGTCCGCCTGAGACAGCAGCTGGAGATGTACTCTCTGGGTGAGCATCAGTGGAGCTCTGGACTGGTTTTACTGGGGAGAAAATGGGGCAGATTTCCAATTTGATCAACTTGGGGTCAGTAGGGGCCACAGAATGGTTGATAATAAGGTATATATGTGTATATGTTGGGTATAGTTTTCCAAATTTGGAGACATTTTTTACTTTACCACAACATAAAGTCTAGTTTCACACATCCATATTAAGGCTTATAGTCCATAATGTATCTTTCATCCGTTCTTACTGTAGAGAAAAGAGTTATAATAAGTAGTTATCAGGCAGGTTATCAGGTTCTGAGCATTAATGAAACAGTTTTATTATCTCTGCGTCTTCAAACAGTGTAGAAAGAAAAATACAGTTATAGTATTTTGAGCTTCTACATGAAATTAAGCCACTCTTTGGACTGTTTCTTTCATGCTGCCATTACTGCTTCTTGCTCCAAGTTTCCAGCAGCGTAGAGTTTGAGTTCGACGTCATTGTTGTACAGTTGCAGCTGTCAGAAAAACATGCTGGCATCATTTAAAGGAATCGATGAGCTTTAAGGCGTATGATACCGATGGGTCTGTCATCCCTACTGACACTTCTTATGTTTTATTTTGATGACCTAGATCACAATCAGTCTAACTAGGCGCCTGTGTGTCTTGCCTGTCGACTTTTTGGCTAATCTTGAGGTAAACTGTCTTTTGTTCTTCTTGTATTTTAGCCAGAAAGTTTGAGCAGCAGCAGGGCCAGACGGACAGTGTGCAGCTGTCCATGGAATGAGAGCCGGAGGGGAACTCGAACCTTTCTGTCAGAGCAAACACTCCTGCGTCCTCAAGCACTCTGCACACACGGATAGGAAAGGACTCGGATGGCTGTCGTGATCAGAGATCGTTCAGAGGCCTGCTAACTCCTATCCTGGTTGTTTCTGTTTGGCTCCTCCGATGAGGAGCCTCTTCATTCACCTTCTGTTGTCTCTTCTTCGTCTGTTATGCTTGGAGTAGGTGTCGCCGGATGGAGGGAGAAGCCAAGGGCAAAAGGGGGAATGTGGCATCGAGCAGTGAGTCTTCCTCCGCCTTGAGGAATGATAAACGTGTAACTGCAGCAGATGTCCCTGAGATACTTTTAGTAAGGCGTGAGATATAAAATAAAGTCCACCATGAAGAAATGTTTTTGCACGTATAACAAATGTCCCTTAAATTTAACATAGGTTCTAGTTATATTTGTATTTTTACTTGTTTTTGAATGTTTTCTGGGTAGTAAAATTTAAATTCTGAAATGTGAAAAATAAAGACACATTAACTGAAAGCAACTGGAAATGTTTTGATTATAAGACCTGAGTTAATTTAATAATGATGATGCTTCATTTGCTTATCATTTCATCTAGCGCCACCAACTGGTCAGAATTTACTTCACTGAGATGTTATGTGCAGTTTGACACTATTAATTTGCTGAAATGGGAAAGTTTCTCTGTGCTCACCTTAAATGTCTTTTGTCCATCTGTCAAACTTTAGAAATTAAAAATAATTCATGGATTGTAAAATGTTCCAATGAGGACGGAGTGGATGTCATTTTAGGAAGTTCTTGAACTTCTTTGTGGAAGAAAACAAACATTTCAGACACATTATTATTCCAAGCAGAGCCTTTTTATTTGTCTTAAAACATCTGGAGGGGATCTTCAGCTGTGTCCAGTACTTTGGTTTATGAGCAGATACAAAACTACTGACATTCCCATCAGCTGTACTTTAGTGCTAATTAATAAATGTCGCATGCTAACATGCTAAACTAAGATGGTGAACATTATACCTGCTTCACATTCGCTTTTACTGTTATCATGTTAGTTCAAAGCACCACTATGTCCAAGTACACAGAGCTGATAGCATGTACAGCATGTAGAGTTGTTGATGTTTGGAGCACCACAAATTAAATCCTTAAGTCTTGAACCAAAAGGAACTGCATGGAGAGGTAAGTATGAAAAGGTTTGGTGACTCTGGTCAACTCAACACTTAAAACCACTATGACTGCATTAGTGGAGCAATGTTTAACTCAAGAAGCTTTCAGAGATCACCAACCAGGTTTTATTTATACAGTAAACTGCTCCTGTTTCATCCAGAGTCAGGAAGTTGAATAGTACGAACTGATGCAGCATGTGTACTGATAACAGAAACAAGACCTCAAGCATACAATAGATAACCCTGGTCAGAAAATGATGAAGGATATGGATATTCCGTAATTATCAATACAGCAACAGGAGCCAGAGAAGAGAAATATACAACACACACATCTGACCACCTCTCGCACCTCTTTGGCAAAAGTATAAAAAAAAAATGCTCCAGGCATAAAATTAATTGTACAAAGCGGATTCCCTTGCGTCTTAACTCATGTAAGACAATTGTCGGAACAATACACAGAGTATAAAAATAACCTGTTTTTGAAACGAAATATAAAAAACGCAATTATGTACAAAAAAAGAATCAGGCAGCGAATCAGGTTACAGCAACAAAATAAACAGTGTTCATTCACACAGTACAGCAAGCGGATTCTTCACAAGTAAAAAATAAAATTCAAGTGGCAGGAACAAGCGTGATGCTCATCTACAATGCAAGGTGCTTTATTGAACAGCGAACCCTCAGTGTGGACCACGAGGGCAGGCGTCCGCGGCGCCAACAGAGAGCGTGCTGGCATACTGGGACGTCCAGTCTCTGAGGAAGAGCTCCTCTGCTTGACTCTGCAGAGTCTCTTGGCCTTTTTTAACCTCAGAGCCGGTCTGGTTGACTACCAAGCCCACGCCGGCTGTCTGGGTGAAGTAGTTCTCCGACCAGTTGGACGTCCCTGTGCACGCAGAAGCAGTCAGTTAGATTCAATGACAGTTGGAGGAACTAATAAGACGAACATCTTTCTTTTCTCACCACCACATTGGTTCCATTTAAGAAAATATCTAGTAAATACTAAAAAGCTAGACGGTAATCATGTTGGCTGCGTGTATTGATCTTTCCCACATTGTGCGGTAAAAGATTATTTACTGTTTGAGTGTTTGGAATTGTTTTAAGGGTCAATAAAATTACAGGGTTATAAATTAGCAACACCAAACTTTGTTGTGCAGTTAAATCTGCAAAAACTTTTATTTTATAAGACATTCCTGTCTATAACCTAAAGGCCTAAAAAAGCTTATATTTTGCGGTGCATAAAGAATATTTAAATATGTTTAATTTCATATTTAAAGTGATTTCAGCCAACTTGTTTAAAAGGGAGACAAGCTGATCTGCTCCTGGTGGAATTGTTTTATATTACTTCTGTTTTTATGACTCAGTTCCAGACTTAAATGTCTTGATAAGAGGGACATGTATTTCTTCTCTGAACAAAGCGTCACATTTCATAGCTAATGATAAATTCAAAATAATATGCAAGAATACCAGTAATTGTATTTGTAAGAGTAAAAAGTACAATATTTCCCTCTGAAATGTAGCAGAAATATAAAGTACAGCACCTGAGCCTGTCCCAGTTGATACTGTTCAGTTTGAAGTAATAAGTGCTAACAGCGTACCTATATAGACCACTCTGTCTGTGACCATGTACTTGGCATGATTGACTCGTGCAAAGGGAATCTTCATCTGCTCTGCTGTTGAAGGCACTGTGAAGATTTTCTGCACAGAAACAAAAAACGGCAGGAGTTTAGGACTGATCTCCATCCTGTTAGGGGACACTGCGTCTCAGTCACCGTGCAACGTACCACGTCGATGTCACACTTCAGTGGAGGCTTGTTGAGCACCAGCAGGGACTGCAGGAAGGTGAACATGGCGCCAGGTGAGTGTTTCCAGCAGCTCACCAGGAGTCTCACCTGTACGTCTCTGGTGCAGGCTGCAGCACGCAGCGCCGAGTCGATGGCGGGCCAGAACCTGAGAGACAAACACACAGCTTGATCAGGGTCCAGGAACTAGTCTGTATCAAATTGCTTGTTACTGTAATCCCCGTATCTAATCATTTAACTTGATTTACTATTGTAACCTGTAAACATTGCTCGTCACCTGAGTGGCTCTGTGTACTCAGACAGAGGAAGATAGTCCATGACAGAGATGTAGATGAATTTCTGGGCGTCGTCGATGACGGACAGGATGGTGGAGAGATCATCTGAGCGGCCGCGAGCGGAGATCTGCGGAGGGGCACTCTGCAGGAAACGGATGTAAGACAGGAGGTAAGAAACCATGGGAGCAACCAGAGAGAGGAAGAAGACTCTAAACACAGCTGGATGCAAAGCTGGACACACCCCTCGTCTTATCCAGAACGTCAGAAATACCGTTATATCAATAAACTTTATAAGGATGGGAAGGAAATACATACCCATTAATTAGGATTTACACTGTGCTTTTACTGATTTGGATGAAAAGCTTCAACACTAATAATATAATTCCACTTAAATCTGCACAATGTCAGTTACTGATCTCGATTTTGTATTCCAAAAGAAGAAATAGTCCTGTATTAGCCCTTAAAATAAATTCATGTTTTAAAACAACCAAAAGCCCCTAAATTTTTTTTAAAAAAAAAAAGCAGATTTTTAAAGGATTCCTCTCGAAGGAAACTTACAGACAGATAGACTTGAGCAGGCACACCGTTGAACTTCAGGTGCAGGGGATTCTGGGAGCTGGACAGGGCAGTGAGACGAGCCGGCCAGTACGGTGGCAGGGAGCCGTTGCTCGCGCCGCCGAGGCTCCAGTACACCCCAAAGATCCGAAACGCATCCTGGGCCAGACAGCTGCAGTCCTCCACCGACAGGCCGACCTCCTTCACCTTGATTCAACAAAGCACACAGGAGGAATGAATCCGGTTACAGACACAACTACCACTGAGACTGTATGCAAGCAGTGGGGGGTCATCGGCCTGCTCCAGGAAGCAGATTTAATGAGTCATGAATTGGATTTCCTGATTACAACCTCTGAACTCTAAGCAGCAAGATTATTTCAGTCAATATATAGATCAGGAAAATGTCTATTTATCCACCTTTTGGAACTAAAATGGCCTTCACTTAATACTAACCACTAATAATAAGCTTTAAGTTGCTTATAAATATTACTTGCTTCTAATGAACACATGAATATCAGGCAGGCATTGATACCACAGCTGTTTTAGTTTATTACACAAGTCTGTTACGTTCAACAGCGCACAGTCTGAATCTACAAACTGCTGTCTCATTGTAGCGCACTTCATTTCACTTGTGTAATAAAACACTAAGTTAAGGTGCTCCAAATAAAAGTGCCTTTCTGCTCAGTTGAATCTGAGACTGGAGAGTATGTTTTATCTGCAGTGAAAGAGCTTTTACCTCAGAGTCAGGCCCATGCTATTAACTGTCTGGGACATCAGATCTACAAATCTACAGTAATTTAATCTTTGAGTGAACTGTAATGAACCTCTTCCTCCTGATGCAAATGATCGCTCGGGGTAAACGTAGTGACGTAATGTCTTATCCCGTGCCCCCGCTGACGCAGATACACTTGAAAATGCACATTTTTCTCCGTGTTACCTGACTTAGAGAGCGCCAGTCCATGTTGGCACTACCCAAGTACAAGTGCTTTTGATCCACCACCCACAGCTTGGTGTGGACAATGCCTCCAGTGACAGCCTTGAGGTCCACCTCTCTGACTTCTGCACCTGAACAACAAAAACAAAAAGCACACGATGAGAAATCACTGCAGGGTTATAACCCCCACAATGTTTCCCGTTTTGTATCTTGGTTTAAAAAAAACAACAACTGATGAGTTAAATTAGTTAAGAGAAGGTACAAACATCCAACGTTTTTTATGGATAGAGAATTCCCAGACACATTTTCTCTTTTGCTCTTAATTTTAAATTCCTGAGGGCAGAAATGTATCTAAATCTCACGTTTGGATCAACAGGGTGAATTTGTTGGCTCTCAGTGGTGATGGGATGCTATTTCCTGTCTGCAGCCTCAATTAGAGACTCAGGGCTTGTGTCCATATAGCGTTTAACCCATATAACCCTGGCAGGTTGCTGGGGAGAGCTGGGATGAAGTGCTTTTGTGGCGAGAGAAACAATATCTTCTAGCAATTCGCTGTAACAAAGCTGTTGTAGATATCGCCTTCTGCTTTTTCTATGTTTTACTTCTCTTCACTTCACCCAGTTCAGGGTCTGCTGTCCACTCTGTGTATGTATGTGTGTGTGTGTGTGTGTGTGTATAGGAGCTGTTGTCACCAGGGAAATATGTAAGTTCAAGTTCCCCATCTAATATGTGACTGGTTGCAGTGATTACACCAGTGCCTCTCAGTTCAGCTTTAATTTGTGCTGCACACAATAGAGAGATGACACAATGTGCTCCATGTTATCAGGTAATGATGGTGTACCTGTTGCTGCTAATTCTGCTGTGTCTAGAGTTGAGGTCTGGGGGGCGTTGACGGCAATCTGGAGTTTCACACCTTTGGATTCAAGTTGTTTAAGCTGCTCAAAGACCGCTCTTCCCTGCAGAACATGTGGAAATGTATAATAACACATGAGAGCAGGGATCTCCATCTATATATAAAATATAATATAATCCAGCCTTTTCTATTAGTTTTCTATATATATTTAAACTACCCCTTCATACACAATTAAAATAAAAACTCTACATTCAGAAATGATAAGAAAGGAGCACAACAAAGAAGATATAGAAATGTACAGAAACTGCTGTTTGCGTTGCTCTTTCTGAAGTGGGCCTCTTATGAGATAACAATACCAGCAGTGACCACAAGCCGATCTGAGTTCGGGTCAATATATTCAGTTATAAATGCTTGATACGCTGCGTCACGAGACCAGGGCACTACACTGAACTAACCTGAGAGTCAGTGGACTCAGCGGAGTCGTTGCCTCGTAGTGTGAAGTAGAAAGCGGCGATGTTGACCGAGCTGTCGGCCTTGTCCAGCAGATGTAGCCAGCTGTCTGCGATGCTCTGTCTGGGCGAGGGAGTAGACGGGTAGAGGCCTACAGGGATGCTCTCCACCAGACGCACTCTGAGTAAGGGAGAGGAAAGCTAGAATCCAGTCATCATTTTAAATACAACAGCTGTTCAACCTCTGAGCTCTGATAAGGCAAGTTTCACAAATTCGACTTATACAGCAAACAGCTCAAAAGAACAACATGTGGATCATTTTCTTACCTACAGTCAGTGCTGCAGGGCTCTGGCACTAAGCCGAAGCCCTCCAGCATGTTCAGTTCCAGCTGAGCTGTGAGCTGAGCCACAGACATGGGAAAGCCATAGTGCCAAACATGCTGGCCAAACCCCCCTAGGAACAGCAGGGTGGTGGGCAGGATGTAGAAGAGGGAGAAACTGGAGCACCCAGAGCTCTACAAAACAAAAGCACAGTTTTAACTTGTGAACAAATGTGTAAAGTTTGACAGGAGAGTGGGAAACAGCTGAGGACTGTGCTTCATACCAAAGCTGTTACTGCATACAGGGTGTGGCCAAACTCCCAATTTATATGCGTGACTCTGTTGAGGCCACCGAGAACAGTATGACTGATATCTGTGGAATCTACGAGGCAAACACAACAACATAACTCACCTTGGCTGATCGAGCTTTCGCAGCCTTCTCGGGTGCCACAGGAGAGGTCGATTCATCAACACCGGCTCTTTCCATCGCGGGATCTGAAGGCTCCAACTCGCTCGTAAGTGGTAATGCATGAAGCTCCTTCACCTCTCCTGACTCACGGCCCTCAGACTTTTCGCCTGCCGAGTCATCCTCACATTCAACGTCTGACGAAGATCTGCTGTCCTTTAATTCAAGTGTGTTCAGCGGTTCCGTCTCCCACGGCGGCTCTTCGTCCATGATAGCCTCCTCTTTGCTCAGCCCGGGTGCCTGAAGGATCTCCGCAGTCTCCGACTTTCTGGTATCTCCGGAGGGAGAGAGGGTAACCCTGCTTTTAACCGCAGCATCGTGCTTCTCCTCTGTGTCTTTCGGTGGCTTTTGGCTGATGGGGCCCTCATGTGGAAGTAGAGATATGGGGGCGTCCGGGAGGGTGTCAGCTACTAGTTCAAAGGTTTTGCTTTTGTCTGGTAACTGTTGCTCTGACCCTCGCTCTGGTCTGAGTGCGGGCCTGGGGCTTACAGTCATAAGAGGGCACTGCACAGACTCAGACAGACTCCAGCTCTTTGGTGTAGTGATTAGAGAACTATGGGCCGCTGCAGTGGCGTGCTCCGTGCTGATGAACGGAGAAGGGGCTTCAAAGCCGATCTTGGGGGTGCGTACCGACAGCAGGGGGAGTGCGGTTTCTCTGCCGTCGCTCGGCTTTGACTTCGAGGCCTCGACGCTTCCACTTCCAGCTTTCTTGGGAGGCTGAGCTACGTGGACGGGGGTATCTTTTCTGGGAAGAGGCAGCTCCCGGTCCTGGCTCGCACTGTTAGGTCGTTTGAGGAAAGTAGGGATTCGGGAGACGGGTTTCCCACCTTTGCGGTTCATTTCGTCTCTCTCTTCAAGCTCTCTTCTTGCAGCCTTGTCGTCAGCCCAGAAACGGTCCAGCACGACACTACAATCCTTCAGCTCCTGAGGAAGGCAGAACTTTATTAGAAAAAAAACATGCATCTTGTTTGCATGTATAAAAATGTATCTAATATAACATCTCTCTCATTATGCACATTAGTTTTAACCCAGTGACTCTGAATAGCTTCATAAAAATACCTTTAGTTGCACACAACACCCAAAATACCTTTAGAAAACACTAGCAGTTAAACATCAACAGACATTTTCAAACTCCTCCAGTCTTTTGTTCCTTGTCCTGATAATATTTCCACCTGTAATTACCTTGAGAGGCGTCTGTAGCACTGCGGTAGCTAGAATAGCCACACCTATTCAAATGAGCTCTCCTGTCTGATCCACCTCAGCACGGGCCACCACCGCGGACTGTCGTCGTCATGGATGTCAATATTTGTTTATGAACGTGTTGCCGTGGCAATGGCATCTTTTCGCAATCCACAATGCTTTGTTTTTTTCATAAATACACACTGACACAGACGGCAACCACCTGGCATTTTTCAAAAGAGACACAGAGGGCGGTTCATCGGGGCGCGGCCGGTCTGCTGGTCCTGTTTCTGTGGATGCTGCTGTAACTTTACAACAAGATGTAATTGTTGTCCTCCTCCCATTAACAATAACCGCTGACATGTGACTTTCTTTCCCAGCAGTATTTAATTTACGTTATATTGACTATGTAACTGAATATCTGCCACCTGATTCTTTCCTCTGTTTCACACCTTTTTACATGTTTTATTAATGATGGATGGATGAGCGTCTTCGGTTTCAGGGTCCTGTTATTGCTCAGGCTGGCTCTGGTATGACTGCTGAGAACATCGTGAACATTGTGATTTCTGCTGTGAAAAGGGGCCTAATTCAAACACTGATATCTGCAGTAAGATAATATTGGTTGATATGTCGGTCTAGTTCTAAACTAAAGCTTATGAAATTCACCCTTTAAATAGTGCAGCACTGCATATAACATCTGTACATAAATATTTAAACTCAAACTTTCGGCGCAGGGTCAATTTCCAGGGTTATTAAAATATAATATAANNAAACTTCCCCTTCATATGCAATTAAAATAAAAACACAATTCTATCTGTGTATTTTGTTTGGTACAGAATAACGTCACAGGTCAAAGGTGTTTGTTATTGCTTTCAAACGGTTGATAAGAAGAGAGCAGGTGTCGGAACTGCATTTGGTGTTTGAATAAAAACAACAAAGCTCATAGAAAATGATCAGTTTCGTTACTGTGTGATGTTATCTTTCAGAATATGACGCTTTCTTGTAGTAATTTAACTTATTGCGAGCAGCAGCCCCAAGACAATTTGAGTTTGAGAGCCCCGACTTAAAATCAGTATGTGGACAGAAAGTAAGGTCATATCTAATACTTCTTAATTTAAGTTTTATATATGTTTCATACTTATTCTTTCAAATAAATGTATCTCTATTACTGTTCAAACAATGCTGAGATCTTTATTCTCATGATAAAGGTTTATCATGTTGTCTTGATGTGATAATGATAGAAAACAAACATATAAACACACAAATACTGACTTTAACACAACCTAAAGCCTCCAGTAAACGGTTCAGCTCTCCTGTTTTAAATAACTGACTCACGGGCTTAATATATAATCAGCTTTATTCCTCCACAAGCAGATAAAGACACTCCTGCCTGACAACCCTTCCTGACGTTATTCCTCTCTCCACATGGCTGAATGAACAGGAGTGGTGCCACGCCCAGGCACAACTGTAGACAGCTTACTGGGCCTATACAGCTGAACATCTGGCAGCCAGAGGTGTGTGTTTGTTTGGGTTTTCTGTAGGGTGAATTATAGAGTACCGTAACATCCGCCTCCTCAGCAGTTTCCTCCTCCAGCTCGGCCACGGGACTCGGATGCGTCTCCATCACTTGGCTCTGGAGAGAGTCTGACTCATCCGACTCCTGACGGGACAAAATGAGTTATATGTGCAGAGTTAATGAGGAGGAAACATCAGCTTCAGTTATATACAGGTATACAGAGAGATATCAGATGAGATAAGACAAGATAGACTTCAGAATAAGAGTTATAAATATGTACAATACATCTTTTTATACACAGATGTGACATGGAACAAAAGGAGGCACAGTGTAAATAAATACAATTGCACAGGACAAAACATATATACAGCAGTGTCATTTAAAAGGTGAATAAAGCTATAAATAAAGAGCATTACATTATACATTACAGGTATAATATAATCTTAATTACACTGCACAATAAAGATATAAAACAGTGCTGCCTGATGCTACATTAAGCCACAT
>NW_023339785.1:21840329-21857199 GCF_004916995.1 Morone saxatilis | reverse complement strand
AAGGTTAGGGTCTTTAATTTTAATGTATGTTTAGTGATGATAATCGGTGATAAATACTAGAACAATATCACAGTTAAGTATTAGAAATGTTATGTTAGTGTGACATTTCTGTGAGAAATGACTGAATGTTTGTGCTGCTGTATTGTTGTGTTTTCCTCCATAATGTGACTGTTGCTTTATAATCAGGTCACTGTCTATAGTTCACATTAATGTGAATGTTATTTATGTGATTATCATATATCATTGTAATTGTGGCATGGGATTGCTGTTACATTGTCATTAAGGGGGAACTATTGTAAATAAAAGTTACTGTTAAATTAAAGTCCAGTGTGAAGAATAGCAGCCAGCTTCACGTGAGATTTAAACTGTACTAAACTGTACTATGATATATAATATTAGAGCTGCATGATGAGGTAACAAAAAATCATATTTATATATTTTTGATTTTTGCATCATCATTTTCATTTTTACTGAAAGAAACTATTAAAATTAGAGTTGATGTGACATTTATTGGGTTAGATTTGTAACTGCAGCTCAACTGTACTTGGATTTGGATATTGTACTTATTACTTGTGTGCAGCTCTATATAATACATGCAGTAAAACTATTTTAGAGGGAGTATTGCAGAGTCAGATTTTATAATTAGATTTAATTGCCTGATACTGACCAATATACAGAATTTAAATGTTCTTATTTATATTATTTCAAGCATTTATTTGCCTCGTAGAGTTGGCAGTGTGGATAAATGATTCTGTTAGGTCGATATTTTATATATTTTATATTTATAATACCGTCATGACACCAAAAAATCAGTTGAGTAACTGTCAATTTAACCAGATAGGAACCTCAGTTTCTGGATAATGCAGCATAATTAAACAGCTGACTAACTTCCTCCTCATTGCTCATGTGTTGCTGTTGCTGCCTGCAGGTCTCCCACGTAAACCCTTCAGGCTGAGAGGAGATGTTCGGCAGTTTCTTTGTGAGGATGGACAGTTAGTTAGCCCCGTCAGTACTCCAATGGAAGCTCCAGTCACAGCTGCCCCTCCTCCCAACTCCTCCACTCTGCCTCCCCCGTTCCCCTTGCAGCCGGCCATCGCCCCCTCGGTCCAGCTTGGCTTCACTATCCTCTACACCACTCTGTACGCCGGACTGTTCCTGGTGGTGTACGTCCAGCTCTGGCTTCTCTACCTCTACAGACATAAAAGATGGAGCTACCAGAGTGTGTTTCTGTTCCTCTGCCTGCTCTGGGCGGCCCTCCGCACCACCCTGTTCTCCTTTTACTTCCGTAACGCTCTGGAGGCTAACCACCTACCTGTGGCAGTCTACTGGCTGCTCTACTGCTTCCCTGTCTGTCTGCAGTTCTTCACTCTCAGCCTTATTAACCTGTATTTTACTCAGGTAAGACTGAGGGTATTCTCTTTAATGCACCAGCTGTAATGTGGAGGGAAATACTGATGGAAATGTACAAAAAGATTGTAAAAAGAATTATTCTGATGCAGCCACAGTGATTTCATGTCATAAATAACTGAAAACAAATCAAAGTTTTTAGAATTTCAGGGTCATAATCTTCACATAATCTTTAATCTGGGAAATTCCTTTCAATAACTTTGTGCCAAACGGATATTAACTGAAACCTTGTGGAGTTAGTAAAATGCATTAGAGCGACCAGAAACAGGATGTTTATTCAACGTTTCTTTTGGTTTCAGTTTCATGCTTAATGTCTGATTTTTATTTCTCTCTTGTACCACAGGTGTTACTCAAAGTGAGAGAGCTTTACAGCTCAGAGGTGGACAGAGGACTGTAAGTTTCACTCTACAGTACAGACTACAAATTTAGAATAATATTGTATCACAGTTTCTCTCTGAATGATTAATTAAGCCTCAGAATCAACATATAACCACTAATCCATTCGTTACTCTGGCGTCCATGTCTTCCTCAGCTGGCTGGCACGATGCATGTATGGTGCACTGAGCGCCATCTTCCTCTGCGTCAATGTGGTCTGTGCGGCTCTCGAGGACAGAGGTGCTGCCGATAGGTCAGGGGAGTGGACCTGGAATCTGGTCCTGGTTCGAGTTCTAGTCAACGACTTGCTCTTCATCCTGGATGCGGTGTTACTGGCCGCCTCGCTGCTGCTCCTGACGAGACACTCGCGCTCCACCAGCCCCTACCTGATCAGCACGGTGAGCACTGAAGTGACAAATATGTAAAATGTGAAAATAAATAGAATTTTTTGGGGTTTTTATGTTATGAAATTGTGGGAAAAATTGACAAATGCAGAGATTTTTTTTGTATAATTCATTAAAAAACTGTTCTGGTGAGAATAAAATCACTAGTAGTTTAGTGAGGAATATTATAGGAATTATAGTTCCCAGCATTTTTAACCCATAAAATGGACTTAAAGTCAGGATATATATTTTGACCATTCTTTTATTAACGCAACCCTCATTTCTCCAACTTTATGAAATGTAGTACAAATCGCTGGAGTACCCCTGTAAACACTTCTTACCCTCCTGTGTAATTCTGAGGCTAACGGTGCCTTTTATACCCGACCAGGGGACCACAGTGTGCCGTACAGCCGCTCTGGGAGCAGCAGTGATCTTGTTGTATGCCAGTCGAGCCTGCTACAACCTCACAGTCCTCATTCTGTCTCAGAGCCACCGGGTGGAGTCATTCAACTTTGACTGGTACAACGTCTCTGACCAGGTAATCCCCCCACATCTGAGTGTAACACACTGTTAAAGATGGTAGTAATGGTTGCTAGTGTTTTATAAGATTGAAAGCAAGAGCCTGTAAAAATGCCAGTACACTACTAGATAACCCTGTGTGGGTGTTTTTTGTTTGTAGGCTGACTTGCGTGTTGAACTGGGCGACCGGGGCTACCTGGTCTTTGGCGCCATCCTCCTCATATGGGAGCTGCTCCCGACCAGTTTACTCCTCCTCATCTTCAGAGTTCGCCGGCCTACTCAAGAGGTAGATAGAACATCTGACACAAACTGCACTGAATGTGTATCGCTGAGTGGAAGTCCTTCCAACGTGTGTTTTCTCTGACTCTACAGAGCAGCAGCATGGCCATCAACAACAGGATCCTACCTCGTCCATATTTCTTTGATGACCCTCAAGGCAGCGATGAGGATGCACCTGTTCCGTGGGAACGCAGTTCGCATCCACATGCAAGGTACTGTCATTAAAACCACGTTAGACTCACAGGTAGAGCTGGAATTATTAGTTCAACAAGAAAAAATGCAAACACTTCCCAGTTCCAGCTTCTCTCATGTGATCATTTACAGCTTCTCTTTATTTTATACAGGTCTGCAAATATTGTTTGAGCAATAAAATGTCCAAATAGGGCCATCACAGCTTCGTAGAGCTGAAGCTGAAATGTTTAAGTGACTTGTTTTGCTCGACCAGCAGTGTGAAGAAACAAAACAAACCCTCAAAAGTATTCACTGTATTGTGATAGAAACCTAAAACCCCTTTTACACTAGACAGTGACACTCACCAACATCTGACCTATGTCTTTAGTGGGAAAAGTGGGTTCAATCTGCACGTGTTTGGTGTAAAAAAGGATAGAAATAAAGCAGCAAATAGTCTCATTTGAAAATCTGGAACCAGAGAATCGTTGGTGTTTTAACAAATGTCTGAAACAATTAAGTGATAATCAAAATTGTTGCATCTAATTTCCCTGTTGGCTGACTAATCGATTAATTGTCTCAGCTCCAATTTTATATACTTGGTTTTGGACTGTTTGGTCGATTAAACAAGACATTTAAAGGCTCAGTGAAACTGTGATAAGCATCTTTCACCATTTTCTAACATTTTATGGACTAAAATAAATTCATCCCATATGAGAATCCTAAACACTGCACAGCAGACACAGCTGTCATCTGTTGCTCCTCTTCTCGCTCTGTTTCAGCTGGTACGGATCAGAGACCGCGCCGCTCCTGTTTGCCAGCAATCCTCCAGACCAGAACCACCAGCACCACACCTTCTACTCCACTCCCCAGAACTGACCCCGACTCCTCGCCGCTATCAGGGTCGTCGTGTCCTGGATGACATTTATCTCGAGGACGAGCGACACACAGCTACCACTCAGTAGCAACCCCCCCTCCTTCCCTCCCCTGCAGTGTTTTTGCACTGAAAACCTCAGGAAACCACCACTGAACAGTGAATATGCACCTTGTAGTTTTTGAACAGAGAATATATATTTAAATCGTAGCTCAAAGGGAACACACTTTGGTGGGAACAACCAAACATTGTGCTCAGTGATCTCCTTGTGAAGGTTAAGCTGAGATTGTGTCAGTTTGTTAGCTTGTTTTAAATAAGTCCATGTCCCATTGTTGAATTAAAAAAAACCAACTAGCTCTTACAAAGTCCTAAAAATGGCACATTTAGCTTTGTTAGCATTCCTTAATTAAATGAACCCACGTTATGTAATGTAGCTCAAAAGCTCACAGCTGTTTTGTGAAGGTAACTTTTCTCTTACACTGTTTAAAGTGTATAAGAAATTGACTAAAATACAAAATATCAACTCTTTTTTGGCATTTTTTTAAAGACCAGTCATTTCTTTTGACAGCTTTAATAAATATTTCCACATCCACAAGTTCTGTTTTTTTTAAATCTCAGACTTAAACATCTCTGCAGGTATTCACATCGCTCAACTGTTATTTTTTGTTTAATAAGTTACCTTTCAGGCCAATGTCTGCTGTTCATTTTGTTTCTCACATTTTAGTTTCATAAATTTACATTTTTAGTGTTGATTTTTATTCCCTTCCTGTGTAATTTTATTTTGATTTAAGCTTAACTTATTTGAAACCAATTAAGAAAAATCAAATGTTATTCTCCTTCATGTCTTTACTGGAATGAGGCTTCCTCTTAGCGAGTCACTCAACTGTGGCGTTGACTTTACCTCGTAACTATTTACTATGTAAACAACAAACTAATAAAAACATCAAAACAAGCTTGTCTGGCCTGTTGCTAAGCAGAAACCACGTGAGCGGTGAAAAGCTGCAAACTATGTGGAATAAAGTTGTTTCTCAAGGTATGTCATAATGTTTTACACTTTTAAATGTTTTATCTGTGGTGAACATCATGTCTACTTTTATTTTTGTTTTTTACGTTACTGTTTAATAAAACAAATAGTCTATTGCATTACACTTTATTTTACTGGTCTGTGATTTCTGCATTTGGGAAGTTTCCCAGAAAGAACAATGTCATTTGGTACTAATTATCATTTGTTTGGTACACACAGGTCAGATTAACATATGGATAATTTTGAGAAATGTGTAAAAAAAAAAACTCAACATATACGAAGACTTAAGTTTCCAATAATAAATGAAATTCCTCTTTCCTTATAATTAGTACCAAAACACATACTTCTATCAGGAAACTTCCTGGGAAATTACAGACCTGCAAGATAAAGAATTACTGCATTACTTCAAAACAAAAAACAACAAAAGCAGACATTAACTGGGTTTCATGTCTTTTACAGAATAGCTCACATTGCCTCATTTGAATGATGTTTAGAAGCCTAATGAGGTAAAAAAAAAAAAAAACACATTTCACAAGGAAACAATAGGGGAAAGTAAAAGATAATTTTGTAACAGAGATAACTTTTACTTTAATCATCTTGTGACCACTCAGATTCATGATGGGAGCCTTTGGGGTGGGGAGGGGTCCCGACCCTGAGACCATCCGTATGTGAACATACAAACCAACATACGTGTTGCGTCGCTGCCATTTCAGTCCAACAGTTTATTCTGCATTATGTACAGATCATCCTATTAAAACTCTTTATACAGTATGTACACATTCAAATAAATCAGTATGTCACAACGTCTGCAGTGGCAACAGAAAAGTGATGAATGTTAAAAGAAAAAGAGCCAAAGCCAGAGTAGTTAATCAACTTCCTTTGATTTGAATTCACTGGATCTGACACTGATCCAGCTGCTGTGTAACATGTTGATGTGGTGAATGGAACCACCTTTTTGTTGAAGAAAGCTGAATTAAACAAAATTTAAGTGCCTCACCGACAGTAAAACTACCAAACACCATCTCTCTCACACTGACCAAATAACTGGGTTCCACGTTCCTCTTCCATCTGATTAAACTTACAAACATCTGCAGCACTCTTATTGCAGTAGTCATTCTGGGGGAAAGGTGGTGAGAACAAAAAAAAAAAAAGAAGTCGTGCTATTGCTTTCTGACACAGAACAGTCCAGATAAGCGGCAAAAATCATTGCGTCTCCCAGCAGTCTGAATCCAACTCGACACAGTGAGCCTGTGGAAGGCGAGAGCCACGAGGAAGAGAGGCAATGAGGAACCAAAGCAACGATCAATCAGCTCAGAGTTCCTGTTGGTCCAGAGCAACGTGTCCGAGTCAGAGCGCATGGATCAGTTGTCCGGAGGGGGGGAAGATGACGATGCTGTTGCAGTCTCTAGTTTACGAAGGCGGCGGCGTCTCAGCTCAGCAGCATTTGGCTCTCCGTTCTCGTCCCCCACCTCCACTCCTTCATCCATCGCTTCTTGCCTTTCTGTGTCCGAGGCAGCGGAAGTGGAGTCCGCTGGCTGAGAGGAGACTGTAGCTCCGTCCGCCTGCTCAGCTGGAAACGGAAATAAAATACTGACTCAGGGTCCAAGCTTTTTGATTGAATTGTCTCTTGAGTTGACCTGTCAGTTTACTTACAGCTGGAAGAGTCCTTCTCCTGGCTGGGACTGTCTGTGCTACTGCCGGCTGCAGTGGATGAAGCAGTGTTGTTTGTCCCACTGGCTTCTCCAGTGCTGCTCCCAGTCCGAGGAGGTCTGTGGAGACAATGATGGACAATTCAACTGAAAATAGCTTTTTGGAAACACATGTGGTCAGCTCTGAGGTTTCCTGTTACAATTGTGCCACTTGATCTTAAATTATTGAAAAGGTTTTATACATATTTCAATAATTTAAGCTTAATTTGGGAAGAGTTGGAGAACATTAAGCTAAAGAAGGCTCAGTTACGTGAGTGTGGCGACGGTGCTGAGGTAGTGGTGGATGTTGAGCATGGCGGCGTCCAGCAGGGTGTGGATGTTCTGGAGACACTGGAGCCTGGCCTCGAGGCCGCGTCGGCCTTCTGCCTCCAGCTCCCTCAGCTCCTCCTCCGACAGCCGGGACAGAGACGGAGGAGGAGGAGGCATTGATGACACTGTAGGAGAGGAGAGAAAGGGAGGAGTGAAAACACTACAGACCACCGATTGGTCAGAGAATCGTCACTTAAAATGCAGAGCAACCAGAGTTGTCTCGTTACACTCTGATGCTGGATTTCCCAAACTCTTCTGTTTTTTTTCAGCAGTCTTTTGTCTTAATGCATTCAGCCTTCTCAGAAACAATGTCCTTGTACTTATTTTCTGCAACAGTCAAGTCAGCAAGTGTATATTCATTTAGGTCTGCAAGACAACGCAAGAGTGTTTGTGCTTACCGAAGGGAGGAGGAGGTGGCATGGGCAGCCATGGTGCAGTGGGGAAAGGAGGAGGGGGGAAGGAGAAGGGAAAGCCTGGGATTGCTGCTCCTGCAGCAGCAGCAGCTGCAGCGGTGTCTGCAGTCGATGAGGTGGGCTGGCTGGTACCTGATGAAACAAACAAAGAGAAAATAAAACAACACTCCAGGTGCACCGATATCATCTCTGACACTGACACATTGAATTAACAAACTGTGTCAGATTGTTTGGGTTTGATTTCCTTTTTTGTGCTGTGGAAAATTGTGGTGGCTAATTTGTTGCAGGAGAGCACGAGGTATCCTCACCAGCTGCCTGCGTAGCCTCTGTGCTGCCTTGGGGAGCATCGGGAGCACCGGGAGCTGCAGCTGCAGCAGCAGGAGGAGGCACTGCAGGGAAGGGACCCCAGAAGGGGAAGATGCCAGGAGGGAAGCCAGGTAACATTCCTGGTGCGACTGCAGAGGAAACAGAACCAAAGAGATCCTTACAGACACTGGAAAAGGGTCCAACTATGCATTTACAAGAGGAAATGAATATTCTCTGGGGATGGAACGTGTCGTGCCCGCAGTCCGACCATTTAATACATCTGCTGAGAGGATACTTGTATTTTCCTAGGTAATACAGGTGAATAGCTCTGCATTGCATTAAGAAAAGAATTGCATGCATCCATGCTGTTCCTTAATATTTTTTGTTTTATTTCTTTCACAAAATTTCATAATAAGAAGGTTAAAATAAATATAAAACCCTCTGTAATCTTTTTTGGCCTTTGTCACTGTCTCAAAGGAATTTCTCTCTCCCTTCAAAGGTGTCCTGCATTGTTTGTTGCTTCAGGGAAGGTTTCTTTAGTGTTGATAACATTAATAAATTACTCTGACAGGCTTTTTTTTGCACTTTCATTGGCGCGGCGAGTGTGCAGCTCTCCACCGCTGTCAGCAGAGTAGAGAAGAAACACACAGTGGAAAGTTGACAACAGCTGCACCGTGCATGAAAGCTTCGAGAGTAAGAACACCTGTGTGACAGCTGACGTAAAACAAAGGGTCGGATCGGGCTCAACGTAGCTGATAATCAGTCAAAACATGCTTTGATCCGCCCCAATAGCAATCTTTGAGATCCCTTATAGTGCTCAACATGATCAGCAAGACTATTAATTAAGCTGGAAAAACTGTATTTAACTTTAAGTGGCTTTAAGTTTCTCCAAACTTAAAGCCACAATGAGTGAAAATGGGCGCTAGAAGACTGCACCAGGATTGTTTAATGTTTCTACAAACGAAAACTGTAGTTATCTATAGTTACTAAAGTTGTGCACATAGAGGCTTTGAGTTCATGAATGGTGAAACAGTCCTGATAGCAGCAGGTATAAAGGTACATACTGTCTGTCAAACAGGTAAATGTACCCAGGTGAAGCATTACTCTCAGGTATTGGAATGCGCAGTGTTGCATAAGTTGTTTCAAACAGCATTTTTCCTTCCTCACTGGCGGTTTTGTCGCTGAGGGCACCCACATGACATGCGTTCTGGACTGCACATAATTTGGGTGTGCGTAGGCTGGAAGCAGGAAGACAGCGGTTGTGTTTGTACTGGTTTTGACTCTCACCATTGGCAGGTGGGGCTGCGGGGGCGTTGGCGGGGGCTGCAGGAGCAGGTGGCGGGGGCTGGGCCGGAGCTGGAGTCTGATTGTTGTTAGAGGCCCGGAGGACGTCCATGCGACAGGTAGGACAGGTCTGCTGCCTCTGGAACCAGGAGCGCAGGCAGCTGTGGGGAGGAGAGGAAGGTAAAGCAAGATCATTTGATGTATACAACAAACAAACAACAAATATTAAACACAACGCAGTAACAACGGTTCTTGTTGATGTCGTGTTTAATTTGCCACACTGACTCGTTCGCTGTTTAAATACAGGAACTGTGTAACGTCAGTAAACATCTACTGTACATTGTTCTGTTTGTTTGCAGTCTAGAATCTTCCCTGCGAGACTTACCTGGAGTGGAAAATGTGATTACAAGGCAGCTTCTTGGCTCCAGTGACCATTTCCTCTCGACAGATAATACAGACGTTGTCAGAGGCCTGCAGGTCTTCAGGAGTAGCGTCAGGGTATCTGAACAAAGGCAGAAATGAGAAGAGAAATGAACGGGAGTTCTAGCCAGAGAACGTATTAGTTGCGTTTTTATTCAGCTTGTACTGTGTGTCTGTGCGCATTGTCTGCTTGCAAATAACCCACAGCTAAAGATTATTAGATCAGATGAAAGATGAGCTTAGAGACAGAAGAAAAACAAACTATCCAAAATTGTACATACGGCTCAACACCTAAAATATTCTGTAAATATTCTTAAACATTATATACGTTTGCTACAACCTGATTAAGAGCTTGTCAAAGTTAATGTGCAGTGTGTTTTATCTTCAAATGGAGAATGGGTATTCATTCGTATAAGGGCCATAGTCCATGTCATTAAATGAGAATTAAATTTGACCATGTTTGTTTAACTGAATGATATGTAAATTAATAAGACAAAGAAATGGAACATGGTGCAATCAGTAAGAAATACTCACAGTGTATTCATGTTGCGGATTGCTCTCCGAGACATTATAGCATCTGTTACAGCTTTCTTGAACTGCCTGAGAAAAAAAAGAAAACAACACCAAACTCAAAACATGCAAACAAACTCATATTCCAAACATTTAAAGATTATTGAGACCTGTGTGAGAACTCTGACTTACAACAACAGAAAGCAGTGTAGTGAAAGTAATAAAAAAAAGAAGAAAGAAAACGTCCTCACACACAAATACAAAGGCACACAGCTGCTCACCTCATAGCCAGATACATGGGCCGGATGGCAAACAGGGGGAAGGTGTGGACTTTTATCATGATGGTCATGAATGCAATGTACAGGAGCACTTTGATGAAACCTGGAATAAAAACTAACATTTGAGTATGGCTGCCACCATTACATCTTTAAGTTATACCACATTGTCTGGAAGGAAAATGTTCCAGCGTCACAGTTTGAAGTGAACGCAGTACCTGTGAAGAGCTCAGTGTAGAGCATGTAGCCGGCCTTGTTGTCCCAGGGATTCTCACTCTGCAGGTCAATAGTGTGCAGAAGGTATTTAACGAAGGTCGTAAGCACCATGGTCAGCAGGATGGCATACTGAGGGGGAGATACAGGCATTTAGATTTATATCTTCTTCTGGTCGATGATCTCAAGACACTTGAAAAGTGCCACAACAGCTGGGATTACTGGATGTAGATTAAAGATCGATCTGTTATTTCTGGAGCTTTAAAAACTAAAATGTCATCAAAAGTTGACGGAGAGTGAAACATAAAAAAGAAATATGTACTATGTGGAAATGAATCCCATTTGTCTTACCCACATTTCTGTCTTTTTTAAAAAACATTTTGGGACTTTTATACTTTGTCAGACGGGCCTACAGAATGGCCATTGTAGAAAGTATTTAAATATTTCTATATTTAAAGTATTACGAACTGTGTATCTGTGGCAAAGTAACCGGAGGACGGCAGTATTAAGTTCCTGCTAATGAAACAGAATATTCTCTACTGCTGCAGGTTCACATTAAAAGCATTTAACTGGCTATAAAGTAGTCACAGGAAGTTTGCTTGTCTGTGAGCTTGTTGAGCCGTTAGATGAAGAGCTGCAGCTGCACACCTCAACTTCCTCACCAGAGAGATAAAAAGGGCTATAGGCGGGAATCGAACCCAGGTTGCTATGGAAAGGATTCAGCCTCAGTACAGGTGAGCTACCAGGGTGCCCCTTAAGTCTTGACCTCATTAAGAAACATTTAATATCACAAGAGAAAAAATTACTCTTGATTAAATAAAGGAATGGACTAGTTGCACAACAAGCCAGAAAAACACTCAGTTCCATTAAGTGTCCCAGCAATAGTGACAGTGAACCAGCATGCACAACGGCGAACCCTCCTCTAAGTGGAATGCAGCCACCATTAATACACCTGTGAGTTTGCTGCTATCACATGCCAAAATGTCTGCTGTGCAACCCGTCCATAAGCCTGCCAAAGTAGGGTGAAGGATTAAGATTTGGAAACGATCAAAGGTAGGTTAAATAAGCCCCTTTTTAAAAAAAAAAAGCTTAAATTAATCTTCAACTGAAGTAGGACAAACCTCAAATCCAAAGACAAGCTGGACAGAGGCTCCTCGGGTAATGATGCTGTAACAGGCGTGGTTGACAAAGAGGAAGTCCAGGACACCCAGCAGTCCCATGAGAGCTGCAGGAAATAAAGAACAACACTGAATGACACCTCTGTGGGAGGGCGGAAGTACCTACATGCAGAAGCTCCAAGCACATTAAGTATTTAAAGATGTACAGATGTACTGGTTTTCTAAGTAACCGATGGACCCTTCTTTAGAAACTACTGGTGCTGATTCTGTAACTGCCATGGATAGAGATATGAGCTGTCCTGAATGAGACACAGTCGGCTGGATGTCACCACCACTAATTAAGTCTGACGAGAGGACTGAAGGAGTGGATTTTGTAGTAGTGTTCAGAAAATGGTGTCACGGTCTGGTAATGTCAATCATTCTGGTGTTACGTTCAGGGACTCCATTAAACCGTGATGCACCTGGCCTCATGTGCAAACAGCGATGATTTGCATAGTTTCATTTACACTTCTTTCATAAACAGAAGCAACAGAACAGAAAGAGAGACAGAGCGTCAAAGAGTTTAAAGAAGGACACCGACGAAGGGCGGGAAGAAGGATTTCTGACGTGGCTGATAACGCGTACTTACACAATACTCTGAAGTGAAAAAGCCAAGATATGTTTGGGCTCCGTTCCATCTGACAGAAAAAGGATTAAAAACAGAACATTATTTACACGTTAGTTAAAACATGCACAGTCACATCACATCAACTGTCATAATGAATTATCATTGTACATACTAACCAACACAATAACAGAAGGTTGTTTGATATTCAGCTAATGAATCAAAGCTTCCTCCGTTCACAACATCCTCTCCATCCACACAGTACTTTACTCTGCAGTTCACTATAGTTGTTTACATTACATTTGTAACTGAATAGACTGCTGCAGTAATGAGTCCTAAAGCCCAGAAATGAGTAAGCATTTTTTGGCACTTGTTCTGGTTCTCATGCCTTAAAACTATTTTGAATGAGTTTCTGGTTAGATGGCTGAAATAAGATTGTTTGTGTTTTGTTCTACGATGTAAAATACATCAGTAAACATCCCACCTGTGACTTTTTAAGCTTTTATGTAAAAGGAAGTTGTTGACAAGTGGCTAAATGACATTAAATGTCGGCACACTAGTCCACCTTTACAGCCTCGTTGTGTTTATACTCTTGCAAACTATTCTCAAACTTTCCAACTTGTAGATTTTAATTAAAAGATTTAATCACAAGTTGAAAGTTTAGTGGTGGGGATGTTAAGGTCATGCGACTGTCGTGTAGCTAATATATAGCCTAACGTTAGCTTTTTTACTTCTATCGATCACATTTACGCTTCAGAAATCATAAAATTGGATTATCTCGCTGAACCAAACATGTAAGAATCATAAACCTTTGTTTTTGTCTTTGTTTACCACATTTTCTGAAACAATCCAATGGAAAAATCCCAGAATCAGGTGCAAAATTTCAGATAACAATGTTTGTTCAACTCTGGTATGCAACCTTAGTCACACGCCATCTGTCCCATCCTTTGTCCCACATTTCCTTTCTTCCTTTAAACAATGTGCCGTACAGTGGATTAAGTATACTGTGTGCTATGTAGGATGAGGAAGTGGGTTGTCTCTCGTCACTCACAAAGTCCACCCGGTCCTCAGCAAGCCAGTGGAAGCACTTAAGGAAGAGCAGGAGGGTGAAGAGGGCAACAAAGCGGGGGGAGAAGTCGTCCCTGAACACGGTGAACGCCAGGCACGTCTCGGTCACCGCGTACCAGGAGCGCTCAATGAGATGCTGTCGGTAGAGCGGAGTGATTGCACATGTCACTTACAACAGAGACAATGCATTAAATATTAAAACTGAATGTGTGCTGTGGTGAGTCATACATATAAACAGAACTCTACCTCCATTTCTGCAGCCCTCAGCTGTCCAAAAAAGACCTTCCTCATGAACTTTCCCAACAGAAACACCAACACGAAGGCCTGAATGTACAACACCTGACACCAGAAACAAAAAGCTGATTCGTCACATTGTTACAAATACGGCCTCTGAGAAAATACAGTCAAATTTAAAAAGACATTAATGTGGATAAATTGACTTAGCGCTGCTCTTACCGCCATGCTGGGGCTGCTCTTGGTGAGGTAGACCACGGTCGGGTAGAACTGATGTTTGAGGAGGTAAGCATGTGCCACCACAGCCCCAGTCAATGCCAGACTGGTGGCGGTCACCAAGGCTGCTCGTACCATTTTGGACTCAGCTACAGATACTGTGGCGGGGAAACAGATGAAGGGAGAAGAGAAGGAGAAGGAGGTGGTTGTTATATGTGAATGCTGACTGAATGTAGTAGTAGTAGCACTTTCCTGGAGACAATGTGGTCACTAGGAAGTCTGTCAGTCATTTATAATGAGATATCTGCTCTGCAAACTATGTGGTCCTTGATAAATAAATAAGGCTTTTCACCGTCTCTTTCAGTTCAGAAACGCTGTCTCTCACCCCAGCAAGCCTAAACTTCTCTGGAGGTTAAAAATAATAATCGAATAACGTATAATTATGATATTTGGGGGGTTTAGAGAGTATCAGGAAGCAGCCACACTGATCCTTTGTGTTTATTCTAGGCCTGAGTCATACAGCTGAAAAATGTAAAACAAAATGTTTCATTGCAGTTAGTTTAGATAATTATTAATCATTTTAAATGCCATTTTTTAATGAAGATCAGGGGAAAAAAAGGTTGAATTTACCTGCTGAATGTATCACAGCACACCAGTGATGATTTTAATGTTTTGTCATATGGTATTTTTGATATATACTTCTCCATAGTGCACTGTTTCTTGAGATATATCGGATGTAGGTCATGACTGGGAACATGTTGCATACTCCAAAGGGTAGATTGGTGATTCACTCACAGCGTGCTCCATTATCAAGGTGTGAGATCGGCTGTTTACTAGCCAGGGTGTATTCGTTACGGTGGTTTACATTAAAATGAAACTACTGAACAAACTGTTGAGCAAGTGTCTGTTGCTGATATATACTGCGATTTGTTTTACTTCTGTTAGAAAGTGCCTGATTTTACCTGAAAAATAGCTTTCAGGGTTATCATCTGTCCAGAAACCAACCACAACTTAAAGTTTCTTATTGTTTTCAGACATGTTGCTGCTTTCTGTGGAAATCTCACTCATGCAAAGTCGTATTTTCAGAACCTGCAACGTGGAAGCCGTTCGGAGCGAGATGACATGCTTGTTACTGATTGGGGGAGCAGATTTGTGAGGGTCACAACACGTTCACTGTTTTGTTTAAACTAAATAGTGTAAGAATTTCCTCCAGGGTTTGATATTAACCAAACTTGCTCTCAGGTGTCTCAGGTGTCTCTGGACATGCTTAACTACAGAACACCTTTAAGGGCCTGTTTGAATAACCATCTGGTGAGACAACACGAGAGCTGTCAGCCT
Organism: Morone saxatilis; assembly: GCF_004916995.1. Classification (NCBI taxonomy): domain Eukaryota; kingdom Metazoa; phylum Chordata; class Actinopteri; family Moronidae; genus Morone; species Morone saxatilis. The sequence goes on along the minus strand of NW_023339785.1, from coordinate 21,842,153 downwards.
GCCAGGTTGAACTGAAGTGTTTGAATTAGAGACTGGATCCCATAGACTGATCCTTACAACAAACAACCCCTTTCAAAATACATATCCACACCCATATTCCAACTGTGCGATCTGTTGCCCCCAGGGTGCAACTGCTGCTACAATTGCTGATGTTATTTGTGATATTTCTGTTTTATTATTTCCCTACTCTTACTGTTTTTTATATTCCTGTTCTTTTCTCTATCTTTTCTCCACTTTTGCTGCTGTAACATTTGAAGTTCTCCATTGTGGGAAAAAAACGAATAAAGGAATACCTCTATCACTAAAAAAAACAAATAACCTCTTTAAAAAACAGCTTTTCTGATTATCACAATTTTCATTTTAATTATAAATAAACGCACAGCCTGGAAGTATTAGGTGAATAATAGTGGGGTTTTTCTGTTACCTGGGCAGGACCACCAGAGCATCAGTATCCAATCGCAGTAAAAACATACAAATGAAAAACTACTCCTTGCTTTGGTTTTAAATTTCACCTGCATTAAGTTAACATTGTGTCACTCCCACTTTCTGCAAGCTAAGTTACAGCACACCCTCCACACAATTCTACATCCATCCACAACATAATCTCCCAACTTTAACACCAAAACCAGACAACCAAACACGCTCCTGGAGAGGAAAACATCACTCTAACCGCTTTACATGAAGTCTCGCACAAAATCCCCCCCAAACCTGTGTAAAAGCTGCTCCCAAGGAATAAGGGAGAGAGGGCAACTTAAACCTAAAAGAAAAAAGCTAGTTACACACGTTTAAAAAAAAAGGTAATCATTTAAAACCCCACTGCAGACACCGGCCTAACTATCAGACAGGTTTATTAAGTTAGGGTTATTTATTCTGTAGCTCCAGCTAACAGTAGCCACCCTAGCTGCTCCAGCTGTCCAGGACTCCTGCCGGGACTCACCCGACTCGATGTTCCTGCGGACTCCTCGCTTCACTTCACGGATGTCTCTCTCTCTCTCCTTGCCTGCTGAAATCTCTGTTTTCTTAGCTTCATTTTCGTACGGTTTTCCGCTGCAGCCCTCTCTGTAATGTGTGTTTATCACTCGCCCCATGCTCGTCTGGCTACGTGTTTATCTTTGGCTTGCTCCTCGGAGCCACCTCAACATCACACCGGCCGCCTGCGGTAATTTTTCTCCAAGCAAGAGAAAAGATTAGCGTGCCGCCACCCAGACGTGTTGGAAGCCACTCGGTGTGGCAAACAAAGAGAGAAGAGATGCTTTGTCTTGAATGTTTACAGGGTTAAGATTTATTTTGCGTTTAATCGTCATTTTTCAACGTGTTGCGTTGTACTTTGTAGATTTGATGTGGTTCACTTTTAGGGAGATTTACGGTAAATATCAAAGCGTGGACCAATAGGAGGTTGTCATCACTGATTCATTTGTGTTTCTGTTCTGCTGCTGCTGAAACTCAACTCATGTTTAATGTTTAACTTCATATCTGCTGGTTAAAATGTTGTTTTCTATTCCCAATTAATAATATAAAATAGGGGCCTTGGTTTCAAAGGGTTAGGTTTTATTTAAACCAGGAAATAAGCCTTGATTTAGCATATCCCAGACGTGAATCTTTAAGATTTCCACCTCCTTCATCCAAAGGCTTTTTCTCAGTTTAATCTATCAATAGTTACCCCTAAACTTCCAAATTGGCTTACTGAAACATGCATCTTATATTTGGATGCCTAGCAGAACCACCTAAACATATGGGTTATAATAAAATATTCAGTTATAAAATGTTGAAGACTTCTCCTTTTTTGCTGGATATATGTTGCGTACACTGCGTATTTCTATGGAA
>NW_023339785.1:21839988-21840229 GCF_004916995.1 Morone saxatilis | reverse complement strand
TCTCAGGTGTCTCAGGTGTCTCTGGACATGCTTAACTAACAGAACACCTTTAAGGGCTGTTTGAATAACATCTGGTGAGACAACACGAGAGCTGTCAGCCTGCCAGGTGAACTGAAGTGTTTGACTTAGAGACTGGATCCCAAGACTGGATCCTTACAACAAACAACCCCTTTAAAATACATATCCACACCATATTCACTGTGCGATCTGTTGCCCAGGTGCAACTGCTGCTACTATTTGT
>NW_023339785.1:21829760-21839935 GCF_004916995.1 Morone saxatilis | reverse complement strand
TTTTATACTGTTTTTTCTCTATCTTTTCTCCACTTTGCTGCTGTAACATTTGAAGTTCCTCATTGTGGGACGAATAAAGGAATATCTATCACTAAAAAACAAATAACCTCTTTAAAAAACAGCTTTCTGATTATCACATTTTCATTTTAATTATAAATAAACCACAGCTGGAGTATTAGGTGAATATAGTGGGGTTTTTTGTTACTGGGCAGGACACAGAGCATCAGATACCAATGCAGGTAAAACATAAAATGAAACTACTCCTTGCTTTGGTTTTATTTTCACCTGCATAAGTTAACATTGTGTACACTCCCACTTTTTGCAAGCTAAGTTACAGCACACCCTCCACACAATTCTACATCCATCACAACATAATCTCCAACTTTACACCAAAACCAGACACCAAACACGCTCCTGGAGAGGAAAACATCACATCTAACACGCTTTACATGAAGTCTCGCACAAATCCCCCCCCAACCTTGTAAAAGCTGTCCAGGATAAAGAGAGGGCAACTTAAACTAAAAGAAAAAAGCTAGTTACACACGTTTAAAAAAAAAGGTAATACATTTAAAACCCACTGCAGACACCGCCTAACTATCAGACAGGTTTATTAATTAGGGTTATTTATCTGTAGCTCCAGCTAACAGTAGCCACCTAGCTGCTCCCAGCTGTCAGGACTCTGCGGGACTCACCGACTCGATGTCTGCGGGACTCCTCGCTTCACTTCACGGATGTCTCTCTCTCTCTCCTTGCCTGCTGAAAATCTCTGTTTTCTTACCGGCTACTCCATTTTCGTACGGTTTTCCGCCTGCAGCCTCTCTGTAATGTGTGTTATCCTCGCCCCTGCTCGTCTGGCTACGTGTTTATCTTTGGCTTGCTCCTCGGAGCCACCTCACATCCGGCCGCTGCGGTAATTTTCACGCAAGAGAAAAGATTGCGGTGCCGCACCGACGTGTTGCAGCCACTCGGTGTGCAAACAAAGAGAGAGAGATGCTTTGTCTTGAATGTTTAAGGGGTTAAGACTTAATATTTTGCGTTTTAATCGGTCATTTTCACGTGTTGCGTTGTATTTGTAGATTTGATGTGGTTCACCTTTTAGGAGATTTACGGTAAATATCAACGTGGACCAATAGGAAGTTGTCATACTGATTCATTTGTGTTTCTGTTCCTGCTGCTGCTGAACTACTCATGTTAATGTTTAACTTCATATCTGCTGGGTTAATGTCTGCTCTTTCTATTCCCATTAATAATATAAATAAGGGGCTTGTTTCCAAAGGGTTAGGGTATTTAATGGAGGAGATTAATATGAGAGAGAGCCGGCAGTTGTAAGGGCTTAGATCTTAGACGAAGATAGACTCGCGACATACTGTGGACATTACATGAGCTCTAAGAGGCTCATGCGCGTCTGTTGCCTGCTATACCTAGTGGCTTTGCAGTCCTTTCCATTCCTATCATGCCTGAACCCCCACCGCTCCTCCAGACAATCGCGATCTCCCTCTCACCCGCCGTCCTGTAAACGACGGGCGACCCTACCATGATCATATGTTTGTTTACGGCCCCTACTGGGCGCGCACAGACATGGCATTTATAAGAGTAGTTGTCGAGTGTTTAGGGTAAGTCAGGTATAGATTGCTACGCAAGAATATGGTTAGAATGGAGGATACAAGCCCTGCATGAGGGCGCGCTTACGCCATGTCCCTCATTCGATGCAAGCGTTCTTGATCATAGTTTATGACCACCTCTCAAGATTTGTTGAAGGAGGCCATGTTTTTGAAGAAAAATAATGAAATTCCATCTCCTTGTTTTCTGTGTTGCTTCCCGCGGCGAGCTCAAGATAGATATTGGTGGCGGTACACTGGTATAGTTTATTGAATGGAAAGAGTTGTCGGTCTTGGGTTGTTCTAAATCAGTCTTTTATCAAGCCAAGATCTAGTTTGCGGTCTTTACTCAGTACGGTTTTACATATATTTGGTTAGAAGCGTAGAAGTTTGTTATTAAGCTTAACGATCAATGGTAAGCTATAAAATGTTAGTTCTTGGGTCCGTAATCAAATGTAATGGCAACGAATAATGAATCTCACTCTCCGCACGTCGACTGGTCAGGCAGTTTTAGTATATCATATAGGACAACCATTTCCTCTCGCATCAACTGTTTTGGATGTTATATGGATAATCAATAGAAGCTAGAAAGAGTTAGGCATGCAAGACCAATACTTAAATGATATGAAACAAGCAAAACATGCATCCGCTAATTAAAAAAATTAAAAATCCATTTACTCTGATTATCAACCAGAGACGGGTAAGCAACCTTACACAGCTGAATAATTAAGATCATATATATAAGAGATGAGATCTAAACATCCAAACTGGGGCAGTATGTTCGCAACTATGTATAGGTTTAATCATTTACAGCAGGTGATGGCATCATGCAGTGAAGGCGTATGTGTGTTATACCTGTATGATTTCTTCCCCTTGTTTCCAGAATACAATCAAACATTTGATCATTTATCATTACATAAAGACAAACCACTTTATTACATAATGTGTGTAATCCTCCACACAACAGGATCATCTCATTTAAATCTGCCTTTTTGTTTGAGTTTTCCATTATAACCAATAAATGTTCTTAATTAAATGTTTGAGTATCATAAAGAACATTATTATTGTGAGTCACTGTACATTTATTGATACTCTGAGAGCTTTACAGCAAATAGAAATAAGCTGCAGGCTCCATGTACTCAACACTTCAGTCATCAACATTTTACTATTGTTTTTATGAGTTTGCCATAGCGACGTTTAAAACTGATCAGTGTTGTTTATATTATAAATTTAACATCCACTTGGCAGCACGTCTAATAGCAGCTATTCAAACAAGTATAATCATATCAGAACGGAGAAGTGATGTGCTGTAAATCATCAGTCTGAATCAATCCGTCTTCTGTACGCATGCCTGATTGTATCGTTAGTGTTGATCCATCCTGGTTCAACACTGTCTCACGCTGTTCGTGGTTATCGAGAGGGATTTCAAGTATAACTAACCCCTACAAGAACAGAGAAACAGACAAAATAAAACAATCATTGTTACCAAATAACCTGTTTATTTCACTGGGCTAATGAAGTTAATTATCTATCAACATAATGCCTTGGTACCCACGCCAAAATTTAATATGCCTCCACAAAATCCATGAGTGCACAATATTGTTAATACAGTGAGTATGGAAAATACAGTCACTCTTACTTGAACTTTAGAGTACAAACAAGAATCAATAATGATGATGTCCATTGTCTGATTATATCATAAATGACTACTTCTATTGCAATAGATGTAACATTCACAATGTTGTTAGCTTATGGCGTGTTAAACTTGTTCAGTGATTGATCTCCCATATCAAAAAAACAAACAAAAAAAAACTATCCGGTTGGCATACATAACCTTCTCTTAAAGGCAGTAGCTCAGTGTTCGTGTCTAGCAGTAGAGACTATAAAAAGCATTTTGTTATATTTGAGTCTAATGGTAAACATAATCGTGTCTATATCTTAAAATTGTAAATATCTGACATTGAGACAACAATGTAAAAAGTGTTCAGTAAAATTCAAATTTGTCTGTCGGACATAAGGCAGAGTAGTGAAACAGTTCTGCTTCATTAAAAACTACACATACAGAGAGATAAAAACGTTTGAGAAAACAATAAAACTTTATGCAAAAAATTAACATTTGACAGATCCAAGCTTGACAATGGAGCCCTCAATTCTTGCAGGTGTTGTCAGCATTGTCAAGCAGTAGTGTGTCCGTGTCGTTACTGCTACTTGGGCATTCCTTATTCCTCTCTTTCTCCAGGTATTTGCTTGTAATGTTACTCTGTTTCAACAACTGATTCCAGCTGCTGCTGCTGCTGTTGAACTTCCAGCCAGAGTTCAATTCAATATCCCTTCCCAAAGTTAAGTGTAAACAGTTCAGCCATTAAGACCACCTTAAATTATAAATCACTGAGGGGGAGAAAAGAAAAGTAAAAAAAAAAAAAAAAACGACAACAAAAAAAGTAGAAAGGATCTCCGCAGTCCATCATTAGGACACAGAGGAGATTGGGTTGAGAGGTGAACCCATTTGTGTTAGCACCTTGTCCAGCCACTGGAGAGGCCCATGCAGATGCACCTCGATCCAGCAGGGGGTGCTGGTGACGTCCTGTCGGTGATACTCAGCTCCCCAGCCCTGTGAGGGGGCAGAATACAATTAAAACAATGACAAAGATGATGTTGAAAGAGGATGAGAAGTGTGTAACAGTGCCTGCTTCTCGCCCTCCCCATATCCTCTGTTTTCCTTCATGAAGGCCTTACCTTGACGAAGCTCATCCTAATGGTACACATCTTAGTAAGCTCATAGACGGCCTCGAAGCCGTGGTTCACTGACTGGGCCAGAAGCTGAGCGAACTCCTGGTTGTTGAAAATCTTTAGGCTACATCCACTGGGGATCTTGCAGACCGTGGTGGGGTGGAAGCCGTGGTGGTAATTACAGTTACGGCTCTGGACAAAGATGCTGGTGTCACTGAGGCACTCCGCGTACACCTCCCCTCCCACATAGTACAGGTGCACTCCTGGTTAACAGACGGACAAACGATGGTCAGGACATTCGGACACAACGTACAGCTCACACCAACCCGCCTCTTCTGCTGCGTTTGAGTTAGTCGTACCTTTGCCGATGTGTCTGCGGGTGTTCTCGATTGTGGAGTTGCGGTTGACGTTGGACAGCAGTCCGAGGCAGAAGCGGTTCTTGTTGTTTGAAGGGTCAGTGAAGCCGTCCACCAGCACGCTGGTTGACGAGGCATGGTAAGCCTCACCTACGCGGTTGTTAAGTTCATAGTAGACGATAGAGCACCAGTGGCTCGGCTCCTCGTACTCCACTGGTTGCACATCTGGGAAAATTGGTTGGATAAAAACAGGTGAGTCATCAACTTCGCTGACGATAATCTTCCCACACACAAATATCTTCTGGAAGGCATAAGGCATTAATTAAGATGCATCTTACAAAGCACTATGTTTTTAGTTACAGAGAATACATTTCCCATTGCTGTGTATAAATCTGTCACTATGTGCACAAACACGTCTGTGCTGTATTGTTGTATAGTTGAATCACAGGAGCTGGACAGAGCACCTCCCTTCTAAGATACTTCACAAATACAAACTACCATAGAAACCAATCAAAAGAAAGGAATGATTTTATGTATTATCAGGCGTCAAATACATTGAAACTGCTTTGCAGATGTTAATGTAGGAAGAAAACAGAACAGAAATACTATAAATATTGGATTAGGCAAATATTCACTATTAAATGTAATTGTGGAAAAATGTGATGATGACTTTCTTGTCCCTAACATATTAATCCAGAGAACAGTGCGAGTGGAAAAAAAACTGGCAGTCATTAGTAGTTACACAAACAAATAATGTTTTTTACTGCAGTTTTCATATTGTGCCTCAACGGACTATTCTCTAGACTTCCTTGTTGGTATTTCAGCCTTTCCACCGTGTTCTGCATGTAGCTTTATTGTCAGTGTAAATCTGTGCACTCCTCACCTCCTCTGGCCATGTTCGGTGGCACCAGGCTGCTGGTGGTTTCCATGGACTGGCTCTCCTGGCCCAGCTGCTCATCAGGGGGCATGTAGGCTGGGGGTGGGGTGTCAGCTGAGACATTAAGAGAGCAGTTAGTGAGGATGAGACCAGTTGTTGCTGCTGGCAAATAGTCTCTCTCACACACACACACACACACACAGATGTCTCCCTAGACTCCAACAATCATCACAGGATCTGTACCCCGGAAATGGTGTCAGATTTCACATATCCCTCACTTGCTAAGCCACATGCTAACCCATTCCCGACAGAGATGCAATATGAGCTTTCCGAGCCCATATCGAGGCACACAGGAAAAAACACAACGCAGAAAACCTCCACTTAGATTGCAGCGAGGACATCTGGGCGATAACGACGCATGTGAGTGCAGACGATGACGATCGGGGGCTTTTCAGCACAAATAAGCTCAAATCCTAAAATCCTAAATTGCCATTAAAAACTTTTTCTGCCTCACTGCCTGCAGCCACCGGATGTGTCAGCAGATCTGGACTGGAGCAGAACAGAGCACTAGTCACCAGACACACACACACACACACACATAATCCAAACAGTGTTATTTCTCTACTATACCAACGCTATTGAACAGGACAGAGAGGAATGTCTCATCTGAGTGTTATATACATATATATATTTTAAGTTGGATGATCAGTCTGGTTTCCAGTCAGTAACAATGAGACAAAAAGGCCGCCTGCTCCACTCAGTTAGTGCCTTGACAGCAGCCAGCAGCTCTGGCTCTGGTGGACACTGCTTAGCTGGCATTTCCTTTGTTCTCATTTAGGGGTGTAGCTTGATTCGGATGAATATAATAACTTGGTTAGAGTACTGTAAAGAAGAACCTTTTTCATTGCATAAGTGTATTATACATGGGTTTAAACTATTAGGAAGTATAAAAGATGACTGTATGATATTTTAGTAAACAATTCAGCAGTGTATTGTCCCTAAACCGGGAGTTTTGTACGTGATATGATTATTAAAATGGATCTTAGGCTAACGTCTGTTGTAAACTGTAAACATTATTGTCCCTTACTTAAAAACAAACTAAAATCACTTGAGACTTTAATAACAGTTAGCCTGCTGTTGGCTACATGACAGCGACCATCCAGAAACACAATAGTTTGGCGTCTCGCCCAGGGTCAGGTACACGAGTATATTTGGCGTACCTGGGAGCTGGAATGGACTGGAGGGCCCCGAGCTGGCAGGAGAGTTTGGGTAAGTACCACTGCTGGCTGGAGAAGGAGGATACGGGGAGTTTGGAGAGATGGGAAAAGAGCCGCCTCCACTTCCTCCTCCACCGCTGCTGCTGCCGCCCCCGCTGTGTGGCTGCTGGAAGGACTCTGGGAAGGTGGCGTTCAGGGGCATGTGCGGCTCGTTGTGGGTGAGATTGCGGAACTGTACCAGCAAACTGTGCTGTGGATTGAACTCGCTGTGCCGCGGTACCAGGACAGGGGGGAGCACTGTACGGTGGAACAAACAGGGCAAAGGAGGAAGATTAGTTAGAGAACGGTATTTTCTTATCATTGAGAAAACTACCTGATCTTTGGATGTTAGGAGCTCGTCTACCACAAACGCTTTTAACTAAAAAACCTGTTTCAAGTTTGACTTTCTGTGTGCTTAAATGCTTTTCCTTGTTAATAATGTATCCTTTCCATTATTAACAAGGAGACGCAGCCAGTGCTGGAAAGAGAAGCTGGGACTGCCGCTACCAGTTCTTTACTTCAGCCATTTGACCTATAAAGTAGTGAATGAAGCCCTTCAGTTCCCTACATCCTTAGCTGATGTCTGCATGTCCTGTTTCATTCAACCAACAGTACAAAAATCTCACATATTTAAAAAATGAAAGGCAAATGTTCACAGTGGAGAAGCAGACATAATACACGACTTTAAATCCTTCAACAATAAAACTAGTTGTTGATCTACTGGTTGGTCAATTGTTTCAGCTCTAGTTTAGAGATAACAGATCGTAGGACCAACGTAGAGCCAATATGTGTGATACATGACAGCAGAGACACTTCAACAAACAGAGCCAATATCTTTCCACAGGAGCACTTCTTTGTTCTGGTAAACCGTTACAATCCCCCAGTCTTCAAACAGTTCAACATCAAATACAAAAACACTGCTCAACACCAACTGAGACCTTGGTAAAGACAGAGGACAGAGGCTGTTTTTATTTCACACTTTGTCAAACAGAGAGAGTGTTTCCTTAGCCTTGACTTTCATCTCCTCACTGACTTCAGCGTTACGGCTCCAAGGTTATCCCTCAAAACTACCCAGAGAGCTTTGCTTTAGATGATATGACGTGCAGTCTCTCCTGACCGACATGTGATCAGATCCTTGAACTGGTCAATACAGAGCTGGCAATCCCAAACCAGCCTAGTGTCAGAGAGGGGCTGTCCCCTTAGGCTCATCTGTGAGTGTACGTGATGTTGTGTGAGTGACGGACGGGGGGAGAAAGAGAAAGAAAGAGAGAGAGAGGGAGAGGGTACTGATGAGAAAGTGCTGGGAGTTTAGTCTGAGTGCTTTATGCATTTAGTGAGCCACTCTCTGATGCCACACCCCATCTGGAGTGCTGGAGGCATATAATCTAATAAGACTCCAAAAGAGCTACTGATATTGATTCTCTGTGAAATGGAGGGGGGGTGGAACAGGCCTGTGTGATGACAGCCTCCTGACCTTTGTGGATTTGTTTACCAGCTCTAGTTTACTCAGAGCTCAAGCTAAAGGGATGTGCACAGCTCCACGCCGGTCTAATCTGCCTTCTATCTGCTGCGACTCGGCCGCTGCTGTTCAGCTTTATGTGTTAAAGAAACATTTGGTGACGACTGTGCCTTACAGAACACACAGGAGTTAATAAACTAATTTGAGAAGGTAATGAGAATTAAATTAATTAAAATGACACAGCTAGAGATGCTAATTTAAGTTTAGAGTACGTATCAAACATTAACTTTGCAGTAACACTCTTTGACTGCCCTGCTGGCAGAAGGCCTGAGTACCTACCAGGACTCTCCACTCTCTTGTAGTGATATGGGTTGATGCAGACCTCCTTCTGTTTGGAGCCAAACGGGTACTCGCACACCTCCAGGGGCTTGAGCTCGTGGTGGGACTGGAGGTCCGGCCAGCGCCACACTCTGCAGTAGATGACATGAGGCAGACCTTTCCTGTGGGAAACCTGCAGCCGGCCGTCCAGTGATCTTGGAATGGTTACGCACTTGCTGGGCTGTCCGGGGCAGCTCAGAGCTTTCTCCAGGTCCTCCATGGCACCTTTCTTCTTCTTCAGCTTCTTCACCAGCGCGTCCACCGCCTTCTCTGCCCATTTCTCCTCCTCGTCTCCCTGCTTCCAGCCGAGCAGGCGCTTCACTGCTGGGCTCGTGAAAGAGAAGAGACTGGACATGGAGGTCATGCTGGAGGCTGTAGTGGAGGTAAAAAAGGGAGGACTTCTGCGGTAGCGGGTCACTCCAGGGGGACCGAGAGGGTCTACGAGTCCCCTGCTGATGGATCTCCAACTAGCGTTAGTAGACTAAAACAGCGTGTGAACGTGTGGTCAACAGCAGAAAGCACTGTAGTGTGTGTGAGAGTGTGAGAGGCCAGCAGAGATGAGGGGTGGGGTAGGGGACAGGAGGCTTTAGCCTTGTCTGACCAAGGACAGGAAGCAGGGGAGGGAGGGGAGTCAGCAAGCAGGACGCAGCTGCTGCTGCTCAGGAAGGGCCCTGCAGCAAGCTGTCCGGACTCGGGTCACCACCACTGATGGAGGGAGGAGGTGCAGGCTGCAGGAGATCAAGACCTCTGTGGAGCTGACACACTGCAGCAGCTCTCACTGGTGCACGCTGACAGGCTAAGAAACAACGACTCCCCGCTCTGCTCCGGATTCACTCGTCCAACCAGCGCGCAGTCGGTGTTTCACTCCACCAGCCTTCTGCAAAACACGAGAGAGAGCAGACACATGTAAAGATCACAAAGTCACTCAACATCTGTAAATAACATCACAATCAAAGCAGATTTTAAAAATCCAGTTCTGAGTAATACAGCATGTGACAAACACTATTGTCACTCAGCAGGATGATCAAAAAGCCCTTTATCCCCTTTTCTGATCTGACGCATCGTTTCCATAGAGACTCAGTCTGAAACCTGACTGACGCGATTATCTGATAGGTGTTGTAGAAGTGGCAGACAGTCATGCATAGGAACAGACCAAACATGAGCACTAACGCTCTCGCAGCCAAACAAACGACCACCAACACGTGAAGGCTGGCAAGTTGGTTCATCAGACAGCAAGTGAACTAATAACACTATGTAATCAGCAACACACATGTCCTGTTTTAAACATACAACGCATTCATGAAAGGAAGGAGCTGGTGTCTGTTTCAACATGAATATATTTATAATGCAGTGGTGTCAGCATATTTAGGCTATTTAGTAGTTATTTTTAACTATGTTGAAACGGGTAAAATGAAACAACACTTACTTCCTTTGTTAGAGCATGTGCACAGGGGCAGAAAGTGAGCAGCACCTGTTACATTAACAATCAGAGCGTAGCTGCAAATAATAATAATAATAATA
>NW_023339785.1:21826633-21829709 GCF_004916995.1 Morone saxatilis | reverse complement strand
GACTCCAAAGTCAAATTAGTAAGAAAGAATGAATAAAGAAGGTTTGAGGTAACTCTTTGATATTACACATATGATATAAAGTACGGTTGAAAGCATCCATCAGTCCCAAAAGACCTAACACTGAATCACCACCTTAAAAATGATGAAGATCAGGCTGAAACCACAATCTAATGTTTGTGCCAACAGAGTTCCTAACAGTGTCCACTGCAGTACAAACACAGTACGGAAACAAAGCACGCTGCGATATGTAAAACTGTCCGTATCATGCAGTCCAACACATGCGGCCTGCAGCAGCTGTTCGGGGGCTTGTGAAAGCGGCCGTAGTCAGAAAGGATGTGACCACAAAGAGCTGCTTCCTCCCTCGTCCCATCTCTGCCCCGATCCCTCCCTTCCAGCTCACAGCTGTCCGACAGCGCTGCGCCCACTTCCACTGCTCATTGTTCTCCACGCACATGAAAGCGCAGGGAAACCTCCAAAAGTAGAACATGTAGGCACACACACACACACACACAAAAAGCCGTCAGCCGAGTACGAGTGAGTTTTTCTGACAATCAGCAGACTGTGTTCCAGCAGCTGTTTCCACGCGGGCCCATCAGTCAGGCCTCTTTTTAGACTGGATCAGCAGTGATTCATCAGTTTACTGCAGAGGAGTGACAGATTTCAACATAAGGGCAGATCCGATCCTCCTGAAACGAGCAGAAACTATTGTTGGATGTGGATCTCACCTGCCTGAAGGGACAACTACAGAAGCTGATTTGCATCTCAACGACTAACCCTTCAGATAAAGCCCATCGTCTGTACAAACTGATAGCTCTGTGTGTTCACCATCAAAGGCTGAAAATCTAATCAATCGTGAGCGGACAATTGACTAATCATGGTCTAAATGAACTGTAATGCTGTTTGAAGCTGGTTTTGTGGTTCCGACTTACAGAAATCATGAACTTACATGTGAACTAAGGACAAAGAGTCTGACCTACATATTGTGTATGTTAAACGCAGTCCAAAGAACAGACTTTCTATTCATACACGTTTTAAAAAAAGAAGAAGAATCCATGCACATTTTATCTGAATCACTTTCCAAAAGCTTAAATCACTCCATGATACCTGGAGAAAGAAACAAACTGCAGGTGGTAGTAGGGATGGGACCATATACGACATTATCAGGATAAACAACAACATTCACACACATTTATTGTGGTAAATTTCCTGATTTACGTATGTAAAGTATGTTTTTTGTGATTATCATGGTAATATTGTGTATTGTAATCATTCTGGTGAAGATAACTCTGACTTAACATTTTAATATTGTCCCATGCCCATTAGGTAAACAAAGTCACCCAACATCGCAGTTATATTGACCTTTATAGGCAGTAACTCATATATTACTTTACCCCAGTAACTAGTAGTGCAAGTAACTACTAATACATGTCAGTAATAATATTACAGTTCGCCCCCCAACAAAAATAAATGAGTTAAGATTGCAAACGCAGCTGGAAATATTCACATTACTTTGATTTTAACAAACAAAAAATGGATTTAATCGTTAAATGTCTGAATTTTGGGGCAAAAGGACACAATTAGTTACCAATTTAAGGGGGAAAAGTTATATAACTAGCAGCGTAACTAACAACATTTGACAGGGAGTAATAAGTAAAGTGATATTACTTTTGAAAAGAGTAATCAGAGGTAATAAATTAAGTTTACCACTCAAAAGTAAGTCCAACACTGCTCATACAGTTAGTAAAACTAAAGTCATTCTCGGTTTCAAACCAAGGATCTACAAAACCAGTGGGGGACAACTACGACAACGATATTGCTGCCTTTTACTGGGTGAAAACCATGTGAAACTAACCGCTTGACAAGACAGAAACACAAGGACAAAACACGGAACAACGAAGAAACTTAGAAGCAACGTGAAGCAGCCAGCAGCACAACCCAGAGAAGGGAGGATAAGAGGGGGGTCAGAAAGACGCTGTTTAAACCTTAAAAAACAACCGCAAAAATGCTTTCAGTGCGGAAACACGAACCACAACACAACGCTTTAATGCCCAGTGCCATAAAGTTAACTAACCCCCCCCTGACATTTTTTATTTTATTTTTATTGGATTTTCTTAAGGCAAATGGCTATAAAAATGCAAGCAACCCCCCAGATGGTGCTAACTTTAGCTCGAAGCTAACACAGCCCTCAAACCAGCCGACTACTGTTTAAACAAGAAAAAAAAGAGTTAAAACAAAGAAAAAACAGGGGTTTTATTGGTTTAAACACTTTAAAAAAAACGCACAGCGCCTTTCATTATTATCCACCCGCTTCTTAACGTGGTAGCCGAAACTTATTTCACACTTTTCCTCCTCTTCACTCATTCCCACAAACTTTTTTTTTTTTTTTCTCTTTCTTTTAACGCCTCACAGACAACACTGCTAACCAGTTAGCCCTCCGGCCGCCCCCGAATAAAGATGTGCGAACCTACAATTAAAAATATAATTTGCCCCGCGTTTTCTCTTTTTTTTTTTTTTTTTTTTTTACAGTCCACGATACCTTCTAGCAACACCACGCGAGCCATTACAGTCGTAGGTTGTTGTGTGTTGTGTATTTTTTTTTTTTTTTTCCCCTCTCTCCTTATTTGTAACTGTTCCTCGTTGTTAAAGTTCCCCAAACCTTTTTCTTAAATATTTGTTTTACTCTTCTTCGTTTTTCTGCGCTTCTCGCCTCCGTCTTCCCCGAGCCATGTCCTCTCACAATCCTGCCGACACAAGTAGGACTGAGAGGCCTGGAAGTGCGTATCAACTCGCCTCTCTTCTCCCCGTCCCTCCGCCCGCCCCCCCCTTTTTTGAATAAAGTAGTGCTCGCTTTGGGTAGCTACAGCTGCGAAGTAGAAGATAGGGAATATATTTATATATATATAAAATAAAATAAAAATAACAGAATATTAATTAATATATGAGCCGTAGAAAAGTAGTATGTTTTAATGGATTTAAACATAATATAGAAGTTATTAACTATTGTTTTTTTTTTTACCCACCTTTTGACAGTTATAGTAATATTAGTAAAACCGTCCAAAATAAAAGCACGCAGCAG
>NW_023339785.1:21826151-21826608 GCF_004916995.1 Morone saxatilis | reverse complement strand
TTAGTTAAAAACTAAAGTCATTCTCGGTTTCAACAAGGTCTACAAACAGTGGGGACAACTCGACAACGATATTCTGCTTTTACTGGGTGAAAACATGTGAAACTAACCGCTTGACAAGACAGAAACACAAGGACAAACACGGGAACAACGAGAAACTTAGAGCAACGTGAAGCAGCCAGCAGCACCACCCAGAGAAAGGGAGAAAGGGGGCTCAGAAAGACGCGTTTAACCTTAAAAAACAACCGCAAAAACAGCTTTCAGTGCGGAAACACGAAGCCACAACACAACGCTTTAATGCCCAGTGCCATAAACGTTAACTAACCCCCCTTTTTTTATTTATTTTTTGGTTTTCTTAGCAAAGCTAAAAAAGCAAGCAACCCCTCCGAGAATGTGCTAACTTTAGCTCGAAGCTAACACAGCCTCAACCAGCGACTACTTTTTAAACAAGAAAAAAAAG
>NW_023339785.1:21813196-21826051 GCF_004916995.1 Morone saxatilis | reverse complement strand
CATACAGGACACAAAGTAATTAAAACAGCATAAAACATCAGAAGAAGGCTGTTTTTACGTACAGTAACACGTACAGTTACACCAACTGGAGCAGGTTTACCGTTTGCTACTACATCAGGGCAGAGGTTTTGATGGAAAGAACTGGTCCTGTTCAAAGAAAAATGCTCGTACTTATAAACACAAAGCATCTGTGACCTTTTACGTCAATGTGGATTACACAGACTGAGCTCATCAGACTACGTGTCATCGTTATGATATCAACTATTACAGGAAGACACACACCATGACTTATGTGCCAGTTTATTTTTGGAGCCAGATTCGCTCCAATCAGTTGGTGTATGTACTTTATAAACTGACCACGATAACCAAGGCATCTATTAACCCTTTAATCACACTCATACCAGGTTAATATTTGATCCAGGCACAAGGACAAAGCTCTGTTTACTTTTAAATCTACAAAATGTCCTTCTATTACTGCCCCCCCCCCCCCCCCCCCCCCCCAATTACACATCAGCCTCTGAAAGAAGTCAGACTGTTCAAATACAACCAGTAGAAATCAATTAGAGGCTATTTTTAAAACAACATAAGTGTTGCAGCTAACACTTTATATATTGATCCAATTAAATATTCACAATGAACGGTGATTTAGCGACAGTGAGCCGATTATTATGCTCATACACACTCAACAAAAACCCAACCACTGGTATCGAGGACTCAAATATTTTACTCATTTATGTACAATAATCTGTCGTCTATATCAACCGGTTCCACTTCATTATCTCCTGCAGTGGAACAATATGCCATGACAATGCAAATATGCAAAGACAACTTTTATTTACAGAGAAGTCCGAGCTGCACATTTCATCTTGTAAAGCTGTTCAGTCGCAAACATATAAGAAATAAAACCCGCCTCCCTCCAAAAATCCACCTTTATACAGTTCTTTATACATGTGCACAATTTATTCTACTTTTGGGACATACTCTCTAATGGACAGGTAAAGAGATACAGAAGATACTTTTTTTTTTTGGTCTCATTCATGAAAAAACTCGTAGTAACTGTTTGTGAACCAATTTAAAAAAACACCACATTTAAATGTATTGTTACTTTACAGATGTATTAAACATATTGAATAATCTAACAATTTGAGGCATTCTTCGAAGTTGTAACATTATTAAAGTCGGTTTTATTACACATTTTTGTAACCCGTAATAAAGTAATAAACCAGAGGAGCCCAAACATTTTCCTTTGGAGGGCAAAAATTTAAACTTAATGGTCGATAAATAAATAATAATAAAGCACTTGTAGATGCAAAATGGTACTAGGATCCCAAGTTTCCTTAACTGACTGACTTACACTACACTACACACTTTGACTACACTATACTCACAAATAATAAAACCACATAAAAAATGATTTATATGATATATATATGTATATATATTTGTTAGAATCATCTGGCAGGTCACCTGGTTTGATTGACTGGTGATCAAACAGGTGAATAATCAGCGATCGAGCAGGTGACAGGAGACACATTTTAAATCAAAAGTTCCCACAAGCCTTACTCTACTTACTTCAAAATCCAGAAATATGAAATGTATCACTTCCTGTTCACAGCAGAGCTTTACCAGGCACAGACAGTTCGGGACAGCTACTGAGTAACGCTTCCATGAACTGACAGGAAGTTGAATCACCGTTGTATTTTAAACACAGACCAGCAAAGGGGACATTTAGTTTTTGTGAAATTTATTACAGATTATCAACACTGCATTCCTACATCTTGAAGCAACTAGAGGAAAGTGACGCTTCCAAAAAACCGAGAGTCAGACGGAGGAGCACTGGCCTGCTCCACTGCGACTGTAAAAATAAGGTTGAAGAAGAAAAAGATCTTTTAATGCTTCCTGCTGCTGGTTGCTGTTCTTAATGTATTGCCTGCTCAAATAAAGGTTAAATACATTTTTAAAAAGTGTGTTGCTTGCCCAGAAAAAACGTCTGCTTCAACTTTAGTCTGTGCTGCATGAACTGTGTGTGCTGTGAAAACCAGAATATCAGACTAGACTCTGTAAATGTGCTGAATCAACTCTTTGTAAACAGTCTATGTACCTTACAATATGTACTGAAAAGGCTAGTTTATTTTCAGCTACTTCCATCTATTCTTTGCATCATTTTGTCATTTTTTTGTTATTTACTTGAGAGCCTCAAACAGCACGCTTTTCCACCCAAAAGCTAAAATTGAATTGCGTAGAATGCCTTTAAAGGACCAGTGTGTAGGATTTAGTGGCATCTAGTGGTGAAGTTTTAGACTGCAACTAACCGCTCGCATTTGGATTTGACGTCCTGGGAATGAGAACCGGCTGTGAAGTGTGCAGGAAAAACTATAAAAGTATGAAAGAGAAATGCGAAAAGCCCCATTTATAGCCAGAAATCTACAGCCGGTTCAACATGGTGGACTCTGCGGAGAGCTCCACGGTGTCTGTAGATAAAAACGGCTCATATTAAGGGAATGAAAACACAATTCCTAGATTCAAGTGATTATAGACTAATGAAAACATACCTATTAATATAATTTTCCATTTCTGCCAATAGATCCTCCTAAAAGTTACACACTGGATCTTTAAGGGAGATACAGTAAATACATTCAGCATGAATTGAGGAGGTTATTTGGTTGTTTGTCCTAAGTCATATCATTCTGGGAATCATAGAAATAAGCAAATATTACGAATAAGATACTAGAACTAACTTTTATAAAAAAATAATTAGCTGTACAGTGTGAACAGGCTTACAGTTTTATTAACAGTGTCACTTTTAGGTACTGGGAGTCAAGGGAGCCCTGACCGACAGCAGTGCTATCTATGTTCAACCAATGGAGCTGTGACAAAGAAACACACTCAGTGCAGTGTATAAAGCTTAGGATACATGTACCTCTAGTTCACCTTTGTAGAACATCCAGAGATCTACTTTTTAAGTTCAGAGTATAGATTTGTGATTTGTATTGGGATGGGTGCTGCCTGTGGTTCTCTAAATCAGGGGTCTCAAATTCAAACTGAATTTTTATTTTAATTGTATGTGAAGGAGTAGATTAAATCGATATGATACAACTAGAAGAAAGAAAAAAAGGTGGATTGTACTATCATGTTGTGGCCGGAGGGAGGGCCGGCAGTTTGAGGTCCCCGCGCTAAAGTCTTGTACTTTCGGTACATGCGCTAAAAAACACTCAAACATTTGGTAGAAAGTGACAAAATTCACAGAAACAATCGACTTCCAGCAGCAGCTCACATTAAGGTGATGATACCTCATGTACACTTGGTCATTACAGTGATTGTATGTGATGCCTGATACATTTTTCTATATTTTATTTCTTTTCTCTTAGGCTCGGTGTGACAAGGAATGTGAAGATACAGGTTTTTTTGTTGTTGGTTTTTTTTACAGAAAATTACAGTGATTAATCAGAGATCACGTAATCACAGCAAAAACAATTTTAAAATGTGCTCAAAACAATATTATTACACACTCTGCAAATCAACCCGTGTCTCGTCTACACACTTCTACAGTAGTGCATGTGTGTTCGATCAGTTTCCTCTTCACACAAGTGAATCATTTCAGTGAATGTCTCCTATGAGCTGCTAACACCAAATTAAAAATCCACACATTGCAGTGCAATCAGTAAACTACTTTTGATTCACACAGATTAAATAATAAATGCGAGAAACACTATTGTCTCAACTCATGCTCGACCGTACGCCATGGGTCAAAATATCAGGATATATAACTGTAACGCACAAGAACTGGAATAATGTATACAGCAGCATTGGATCAATTGTAGCAACATGACAAAGTTTACACCACAGAGTCATGTTTGCATGTTTGGTAACCTTGATCTTTTTTTCCATCCAGACTCCACAAAATATTGCTTATAATATTAGCAGTGAACAACAAGCAGATAATGATTCATGAAAGTTTCATATCAGATTAAATCAAAAGTCATTACACTTAAAAAAGATTTGTCTCCTAAATACACCAAATGCCAGCAATGATTCGGAAGTCAGTCAAGTCTCTTTTAAAAGGTGGCAAAGGGAGTGATTTTAGTTTTTAGTGAAGATTGTCCCACCTATTCTATATTCTAAAATTATTCTCCTGTATTTCAGAGCAAGTATTCACATTAACAGCAAAATTATTTCACTCCAGTTGTTTAGATTTGAGACGTATCACATGAAGTTAGATCTAGAATAACGTCCAGAATTAGTGCCATCAAATTATTGCTGATTATACACTAAAAAAAAAACCAACCTAGAATATTAAATTCCATTTCTGCCAACAGAGCTTCCTATAATGTTACACACTGGACCTTTAAAGATGTGTAGTTTAGAAGCCGGCGATTTATGAAAAAACTTCCTGTTGAGAGTTTTAAATATTTGTTGGAATAAGGAATCTGGCTGGTGGTTTGCCCCTCCGCTCATCCTCACCACTTAAAAATCTCATTTACCTTCTTTTTGCTTTATGCTTTGCAAATCAAGGACAATAATATGCAAATTGTGTTGACCTGCATGAAGAGCTGCTGTCCTTAAGAATCCATGATATATAATGTTTGTGATGAGGACGTCATGGTGCCTGGCAATGATTCTGCTGTTCTGTGCTATTGGTTTTGACATAAAAAAAAGGTTTTCTAATAAAATCAAAGAGTAAAAAAAAAAAACAGGTTTATATAGACGAATCCTTGTATGTGCTTAATTATGTTGTTTTATAAAAAGGTCTCTTGTTAGCATATTACTGAGGGACAGTGAAAGTGTTTTCATGCTTGGGGCTCTTTATTTTTATTTTTTTATAACACGAGCCTGTTAGCTCTGAGAGGTGGACACATTTAAGTGGTTTTGAGGGATTATCCTGTTTGTTTGTCTAATAAAATATCAGAAAATGCATTAATTCCAGTCATTTAGAGTAACATTTGGTAGAGCCCATATTGGCATTTTTACTCTGCATCATATTAGGCTACGCACCCATGCATACGCAGTGTTTACTGTAGTTGACTGTCAATCAAACAGTTTGATGTTGTGCAATCAATCCAAGATTCAGAAGAACAATTGATGATAAATACCCCATCAACCCCCCCAAATCCTCAGTGCAGGCTCAAATGTAGAAACAGTGATGGTATTATTATTCTGATTCATCAAAACAGTTTAGTATAATGTACCTTTTCCTAAGCAACCTTTATGTGGATTTCAGTTCCTCTTTTGCCATCATGCAATAACTTTATACAACTAAAGGGCAGAGCTGAACCTAAGGAAAGAAACTGAGGGCTGTGTGAGGATATTTTTTCTGTAGTTTGTGTGTGTGTTTTTTTTTTATACACTTAAAGACATGCTGACCACTGACCAAGGTACTGGCCTTAGAACTGCAGTTGCTCTCCAGGCACTGCACTGTGGCTTTCAACTGCCGCTAAATAGTTCGGACAGGTCAAATGCAGAGGACAAATTTCCCTGCTGGGATTTTAAAAAACACAACGTAACTTGATAAGTTACACTACATGACTCACTCTCTCCCCCCCACACCAACCAGTGAAAAATGTCCATCAGTAACAACAATTCAAAAAAGCAGCCATCTGCTTTTTTCATTTCAGCGTAGCTTGGCAGCTTCTGTGAGGTCATCAGAGGACTGTGCATTGAAAATAAGCACTCACTGAACAATGTGTCAAATGGTAATGGATGGAAACTGATCAGTTCAAGTTACAATGCATAAAATGGTCGGCTAATTTGGCAAATGAAGGCACTGAAAGAATGAGTGTTTGATTAAATACATCTCTACACTGTACTGGAGTATAGAGATGCACAACATATTCCCGCAGCATCAGAGTCTCGGATCACAGAATATGAAGAGAAAGTAAGTACATTTCCATTTCATGAGGCAAAAAGCTGGTGAGCTTTGACATGAAGAGAACACACAAACAAACGTCTCCTTTGGTGCTGGACACTATCTGTCCTGGTTGTCCAACCTGAGGCCACGGTCCGAGGTGTCCTCAGAGGGAGTGTCTAGGACAGGATTGACAAACCCTTGAAATTCAGTGTCTGCATTGTCCTCTGGATGCGTACTCACAAAATCATTCTCCCACTCCAGCGCGTTGGAGTCCTCGGAGGCCGAGGTCGGGCCGCTGTTCATCTGCTTGCTGCCGGGCCTCAGGGCTGCGCGCAGGATGTCCTCCTCCGTCCGAGACCTCTCCCAGACCGGAAGTGCACGATTGATTCCTACGGCGCGAGGACACAAGCTTTTATTCTGACAGCAGAATTCACTAAAGTCAGAAAAGTGCTGCAGGCAGTGATCTGGTGCTTCAGAGAGAATCAAAGAAATCTGTTTCTACTCAAGACTTTCTAATCCGAGTTTAAAACTTTACAAACTACATTTAACTGTATTTGTATGGATTTAATGGAACCTAACTTAGATGCTATATATGTATGTAGGATCTTACAATAAGAGCTGACTTGACCATTTATATCCATCAGGCTGTAATACAAGAAAAGTAGTAGTGGGGAATAAATAAGAAAGTGCCATGAGCCGTAAAGTATAGCAGCCCTTGTGAAGCCAAAGGGGGACCCACAGTCCCAGAGTGCCCAGCTTTTGAACAATGCATAATAATACCAACAGCCTTTTGTAAACTATATTAAAATTAAAGAGATAATAGAGAAATAGGACGCACAAAGTGTGTTTTAATAGACAAAATTGACTGAAAATCTTTGCTGATTCATGTTTTCCTTTACATACTGACGTGCAGGAAAATTTGAACACTTTTGTTCCAAATGACACATCAGGAGGAAAATACAACTCAGTGACATCCCCACAGTCTGGCAACAGCACAAAGATGGCCGAGACGAAATGAATAAACAGACCGGTGCCCAAAAAACGGCACAATAAACTGAGATCATCAGATTTTACTGCTGATGTTTGGATGTGAAAATCCTGTCAGTTGTGAAGGATGCATTCCTCAGGAGTCAGGAGTCAGATAAGAGGGAAATGCATGCATTGAAAGTCTGAACTCCGCAACTCTATTTCCAGAAGTATTTAAGTCATACTATAGCTCCCCTTGAGCACTGGCTAAAGGAAGACCACCTGAGAATCCACAATTCGGATTCTGCTGAATAGCGACCAAGAAACCTTACATACTGACATGTCTCATAAATGTTATTCATACATTTGGATGGGACTTCTAAGGAAGGATTGATACATATGAGATATACTGGATGCACTGTGTACAAATGGCCTGTTCTGCCTCTTCCTCCTCCTCTTTGCTGCAGTGTCACTGAAAAACAGAATCAATCTTGGCAGAGAAATAACCGGAGTCCTGGTTCGGAGAAAGCTCTGAGTTGGTCGAATGTCAATCAAATGTTTAATGGATCAGTGATTTGAGACAGACCAAAAACTACTTCATCTTTGCAGCTGAAGAGTCAAAGGAAAGACTCAACTGCTCAGCAAGAAAACTTAGCTTTCCAGTTTGAGCTGAAAATGTAACTCTCACCTTCCTCGTCCTCCCACTCTAGATCCAGTGAGGTCCCGTCATCGTTGGTGGAGCGAGTCTTGGTGGTGAAGTCCCAGCTGCACTCTGTGTTTGGAGTCACCACGTTGGTGTCAGAGGGCAGTCCTGGAAACAAAGAGGCAATTATTGTGCATGTTACGCTTAAACCTTTTCATTCAAACGCAGTATACCCTGAGCTTATGAACAAATGTATGTATACCTGTAAATTAATAGTAATATAATTAAGGCTTGATGGTTCACTTACTGTTACTCCTAAAAGCCTCTGACTGGGCTTTTATATTCTGCAGGTGGACGTCAAAATCCTCCCCAGAGGTTTGTCTGGAACAGGCCATAACAACAATCAACACAACAATAACAGCAACCGTAAGTCATAACTCATAGCTTTGACCTCCTGCTGAGGTTTTTCTGATAACTGTTCTTTAAATTTGGATGAGACAAGAGCTAAATACTGCGCTCAGCTCTGTGTGCTTATAGCTCCTTTCTGGCACAGTGAAGATTTAGTTAAGCATTGAATTCTGAGACCGGATACCTTGTAGTGCTTTAATATCTGTTCTGCAGCCTACACACTGCGAGACTGCAGGGTCAAACAGTGTGCTCGCATTATTAAATCAATGTTTCTGTTTAGAGCTTAAAAAATGAATACTTAAGATCCCTTTAAATACATCCAGCACTACGGTCTATAAAGTATGTCTCCTTTAGTACCTACTAAAACCTACGCAGAACCACATGATCGCAGCTTGTCCTCAGCTAAACAACAATCCCGTTGTCTAATGAACTTAAATGACTCACTTTCTTTGCTGAGTTTCACCGCCGGAGCCATCTGCTTTGCCCCGTTTCCTCTGGGCAGACAGCTGCTAACAATAAAACCACAGATCAAGTAACAGATCAAGTCACAGAGAAGTAAAAAAGATCATATCTCCCCATGAATAAAATACAGACTATATTAATGAAAAACAATTTCAGTGTTATTAAGGAAAGGTGAGCAAATAACTTTAACAAAACAACACCAGAAAAAGCAGTGGGATGTTGAATGAGAAGCAAAGAAATATGTAAATCTTTTACAACAGTCCCATTTTCATGATAAAAATGAAATGAAAAACAGTTTTTCCTGCAGGAGGCCTTTTTCTGAAACAGTATAGGAAAGATAAAGCCATGATTTTGACCTCGCTGCAAGACCATTATGTGCCAATAGTCCACATTTCTCTATTCAGTGATGATAAAAGCCAGGCAAAAATAATTAGATTATTTGCTATGTGGGCTTCATCTTTTCCTCATTTCACTGCTTGTGCTTATGAATAAGGTTCATTTCCAGTTTTATGTCTATTGGCACTTTGATCTTTGCTGTATATTACACATCATTTACTGGATGTTATTCCATCCTGAAGTGAAATACATGTGTAATCTTTTGCTTCTCTAAGATAAAGTGATGGAAATATTTATGGTTAGCATCGTTCCATTGCAAATATAATGTGTCTAAAGGATTACTATGAATGCTTACAATGCTAAGAAGTTGTTTGTCAGGTGAAAGAAGCACTGAAACAGACAACAATATCCCCGACAGGACAACAAGGACTTGTTAATGAGGACAAAAAGAAGACTGAACAGAGAAAATATCAAGGTTTCCCTTTAAGAAGGCTGAGGACTTGCTGGGAAGCCTCTGCACAGGGCCAGCAGGTTAGAGGAGAAGTTGTTTTAGCCAAGCAGTAAGTCAAACTGGCAGAAGGGAGCGCTCAGTGCCGCCTCACCTCCTTCAATTTGCGTTCACGTGCCAACCTGGCGGCCTCACGCTGGGCGGCATTTCTAGCCTCTTCTTCTAGCCTTAACTTCTCCTCTTGTGCCTCTAACTGAAGCAGAAATAACAAAATGAAACAAACACAAAAACACAGAACAGAAAATTACAAAACAGAAAAAACAATGCAAGCAAATTAAAAATAAGCAAAAATATGTCTTAAACATAAAAATGAAATAACGGGGACTGTTAATCTAACAAAGACCTTTAAAGATGCTCTTTTTGAAGTTTGTCTTACCTCCACTTGTAGCTTCTGGTCTATCAGTCTCTGCTTGTCTGTGATGGCAGTGTAGCGGTGCTCTTTGAGGTGCTGGATCTCATCTTCACTGATGGGCCTTGTAAAAGAAATAAAACATACTTGAAGGTAAACTGCTCCTTTTAAAAACAATATTTTTGTAATATAAGAGCATAATATAATATATATATATAATTAGAGTACTCGTGATTATGTTTTTTAGGTTGACAGCAGGTCTCTTACCTCAGGCAGGGCTGTGGACTCTCAGCCTGCAAAGCAACAAACAAAATCTTACCAAACAGCAATGTGAAATGCATCTTCCCCGCTGCACTGTTTGACTCAAGTGCTACTAGTCTGGGACTCTGCAGACAGTAATTGAGTTACTCTCTGACTGCTGTACCACAATGATGGGTGCGCATCGGGGCACCCATCATTTTCTATCCATCAGTGGAGGATGGCTAATGGGAGTCTGACAGTAAAAAGTACCCTGGGAGAACAGCATAGTTCAGCTTTTAATTAGACATACGTCGTATACTCAAGTCTATTACAATTTAATTGGTTCCTACACAGCAATAATACAGTTGAGAGAAAACTCACTAACAATGTTTTTTTCCTTAAACTAATTTACTGAAAGGCTCTAACACACATCAGGAAGATCAGACTTACCTCATCGCTCTCTACCAGATTTTCAAACTGCAAAATTAAAAGTCAGAATTAGACATATAATATTATACTGAATCGTCATTATTTTATTTTATTTTATTTTTTACACATACCTCTATTGTGTAATGCTCCCCTGTGGTACTACTTCGGAAATATTTTGACCTGCATGAATAATAAGAGAGCATGAACACACCTGTAATGTTAGACAGTAAAAGGTAGACGATGGCTTAAACAATTAAAAGGCGGGGTAATGATTATAATCCAGTAAACTTGTTTTCATATTCAGCAAATATCTCCAGATCCACTCGCTTCCTGCTGTGTGTGAGTGTGTGTGTGTGTGTGTGTGAGTGTGTGTGTGTTTGTGTACTGATGTTTGCACACAGCCCTGGTTCTGTGGGTAACACAGTGTACACAGCCATGCTGCAATGACCACAAGACTGTAGCTTGTGATTTTACTGTGCTGACTAATTTGGTTTGGTGTCAGTCATTGGGCAGCTACAGTATCACAGTGTGTATGTATGTGTATGTATTTGTGTGTGTGTGTGTGTGTGTGTGTGTGTGTAACACAGTACAATGTGTATATATACATCTCATGTAAAAGCCTAAAGTCATAAATAAGTTTGGAATCTTAAAAATGCTTGGAAAAAAGTTAATGACTTTAATTAACGACCAAAAACCTGTTTTGTGGGTTTATTACTGATGTCCTAATAATGTGTTTACATGCAGGTATTTAAATTTGTAGCTCGGCCTGTGAGTAATAAATAATGAGTCTCTAAAGATCCAAGGTATGTAGGAATGTCTGCATTTAAGAGTTAATGGGTTAATTGTTTTTCAGATATTTTGACGTGTGACAGCAAGATTGTTAATAAAGGTTCCGTCTTAGAAATAATAACAGGACCGTGGAACAGGCTCGCCTGCAGAGAATGCAGCCATAATTAACATTATTGATGACAACTTCGTCTGCAGTGAAACTGGTCTATTGATCTCTTTTGTTTGAAACCTTGAGGCAAGTTGCACTCGCAGTGACTTCACAGCTGGCGGTCGGACGGGTTTTGTGACATAACTGATCGGGAATGTTTATATATATATCACGCGATTGTTCAAATTATTTGAAGATTGGTGAGAAATTGGTGAGATTAAATTGTGGTGTCAAGGCTTCAGTTTCATTTCACAAAAGTAAACATGCTTTGTTTTGCACAGTTTATAAATACAAAATGATTCTATAATGTGATAAAGAAAATTATTGTGAAATATTATAATTTATCTTCAAAAAATCGAAAATAAATCATGAGACAATTGCATTGTGAATCTAGTATCATGAACTGTATCGAACTGTGAGTTCAGTGTATTGTTACATCACTATAATTGACTTATTAAACCCCTTTTTTTCATTATGTCCTTGATTAAGTTAAGATTTAATAAAGTTTTTAGGATGTTCAATCTCATGTTTATGTCAAATAAAAATTCAAATTAAACTTTATTTTCTTCTTTCTCCAACAGTGTATTAAGTTTAGAACAAAACCTGACATATATTACTCCAGTTGAGATGGTTTCATTTTACAATCGTTAAAACCTGAGCTAATCAAATCAAATCTATTAATACAGCACATTTAAAACAAATTAAAGTGCACAGCACATCTGTAAAAGAGGCAAAGCAAATATGTGCACACATTTAAAAACATAAAAACAGAGACTTGTAAGAACAATACATAATAAAAGATATTATATTATACATTTTTATATTTATAAATGCCAATCAGAGCAGCACTAGAACTACTACTGTATCTGTCAGCTCCAGTATGTGAAAACAGCGATGAATGAGTGTGAAACATCTTGCTGCTGGAAGAGAAATAAATCCTCTGTCATCTAAAAGCTCCAGGGACAGTCAGACAAAAAAGAAACATCAATTATTAACATTACATTTGGTGACACAAGGGCCTGCAAACAACGCCAAACACAGAGAACTGGACCTAATATAAGCACCAGGGTTGAGATTAAAGCCAGTCTGAATGAGCAGCCACACACATTAATCTACAGTCATTAATAAAACACTATAAACAACCCTGGATCACTCTGGGCTCCCATTTAATTGGACTAGTGAACTACATGTCCCGACTGTTGACAATAAGGGGTGGGGTCTTGATCTGTGCTGTGTGGCTGCAGGTTCGAAACCCACAGAGGTTTACACAGCAACCTTTTATCTCTCAGTGTCACAGCACCCTGACACCAGGCCTGCACACTCAAGTGTTATCGCCTCACCAACTTTCAGTCAGCACAAAGTAACCGGATACTTTTTTTTTTTTTTTTTAATGCTAACAGTTAGCTCACCTAGCTCCCATTTTTTTTTAACTCAACTCACCCGCCTCCTCTCTGGATCCGGTTGGCTTCTCTCCTGAAGAGCCCGACACATTGTGCCCAGCAGTTACCCATCGCATTGTCAAACTGTGTGCTGTTATCGAGCTGTCCGAGCCGGTTAATGTGCTGCTGACAGCTGCTGCTGCTGCTTCACTGTACACAGACACATCTCCAGAGGTCTGCAGCCACTTCCTCATCCTGCTTCCTCTCTCCACACACACTGAAGGCCCAACACCGCCCCCCACTGTCCGTGTGTGGGCGTTTCATTATTGTTTCTTATTTAGGGTTTAGGTTAA
>NW_023339785.1:21790605-21813096 GCF_004916995.1 Morone saxatilis | reverse complement strand
TTTGAGGTGAATTTTTTTGACCACAGCAACGATCTGAAGCGATAACATGTAAGGTAGTTATTCTTTCATGTTTTTTCACGCTCAGAGATGTTGGTGGGTGTGTGTGGGTCATTCACTGACACAATGGTTGCCGTATTATCCATGTATCAGGCAAGTTAGCCCCCTACGTTAAAGTTTGTAGCTCGAACAGCTCAAGCGGTAAGGTCGGTAAAACTAAGCTATAGCGATAATCCAATTTAGCTGTTGGATCGCACTGTCGTTGGTGTGTCAATCGAGTGGCCACTACGTCGTGAAAGTGCGGTCTCTTTTATCAAATTTGTTCCATTTTATTGATGTTGTGCAGAAGCCTTAGGCTAGCTAAACCCGAAGCTATCTAACATTTATCTGTTTTATGTGATTTGTGCTTGGTTGTTCCTGTGTCTTGCTTGTGCATGCGTGTGGCATTTATGGTATATTCAGCTACCATATTGATCAAGTATTGGTTTCGTCCTTGGGTCATTCAAAACCTGTCTCTTCCCTTTGTATGTTTTTGCTTTAGGTATATCAGTTGAAATGTTCTTACAGATGCTGGGATTGATAGAGGGCAGTTTTTATGGATTTTGACTAGAATCTGGAATATACACACACACAGCACACCACACAAACCAAATGGCACCACAACACACAACCACCACACACACAAGCAGACACACACACAATGTACACACACAAAATGGATATTTGAGGCAGTTCTGATTGCTGGTTTGGTGTTACATCTTTGTAATGTTGGTATTCTTTTTCCAATTTTCAAAATGTTTTCTCCAAAAGTTTTTTCAAACAATTTTTTTAAAAACCAATGTTTTTGAAAAATGTGAAAAACTAATGAAAGTATGGTTCATGAGTGTGGTAAGTCATTCTTTTGTGGAGCAAATAATATAATAGCAAAGTACTTGAATGACAAATGATTGATTTCTAACCTTAAAAATGAGCAAAAATGGCACTAAAAATCACCCAGTTTGATTTTTCTACAGTACGCGTCAATTTTTTAGACCCACTTATGGAAGAGTGTAGGGTCCAGTCACTCGTGCATCTAAGGGTTAAGCAAGTTACTTACTATTTTCTTGGAGTCTGACAGGGATCTCTCCAAGTACCTCCTCATCCTTTCCTTCTGTTTCTCTTTCTGCTCTCTCAGCTTTTCTTCACGCTGCCTGCGACACGACGTAGGAAAAGAGAGTAGATTTCTAAATATATAGTATATCATGAATAACACTGCCATTTGACATTACCTCCAGAAATATGCTTGAATGTGTTGCTTGCTGAAAGTAAGTGAAGTAGAAGTTACTAAGACTTACCTGCTCCTCTTCTCACTGTCCTTGATCTTCTTCATCATCTCTAACCTCTCTTCAGGGATGCTCTCAAGGCTCTGCAGCAGTAAAGACATATGGTTCTCAATATCGGACAGCTTCTCCAAGGTGCTGAGGTTGGTCATCCTGTCATCCACGCAGCAGCGATGGACGTCTGCCACCTTCTCGCTCAGAGTGTCCAGCATGACATCCTGTAAGCAAGAGGCGGAAAAAATGAAGAGGAGAAGAGTTGACGAGACCAGACGTCTGCTGCTCAAATTTAAGCTTAGCGCACATTCAGGCAGAAATACTTATTCATTCACAATTCTCCCTCTCACTCTTCTCACTCAGACTCTGTCACTATCTCCTTCAGCCAATCATGTCGTTGCTGTTGCCGTATTTTCAGTGCGAAATTGTTGGGACCCTCCTCTACCCCATTCACCTCCAGTTCATCATATCAAGCGCCTGGATTGAGCTCATCAGAAGTCCACTCCTCTTCAAATCCAGATCTTCAGCATTCTCTTCATCCCTTCATCACCACAGCCACCAACATCAGTGTCTAGACTTCATCAGGGGGGCATTCCTATACTAACCACGGCTTCTCCAACCACCTTCAAATTCACATTTCTCATCTTTATTGTGCACGTCTATATTAAATATAATCACTCTCTCCTGATTGAAATGCTACCTTACATGACCACTGGGTGCTGTATCTTGGATGTCATTCTGCTTCCTTACCTGGTCTTCAGTGTTCAATGAGACGTGGAGCTGAACCTTCTGCTTCAGCTTGGCGCCTCTTGCTTTCTCTTTGCTGATTCTTTGGTTCATGTCGTTTATCTGCAGTGTTAGCTGCTCTTCGTCCTTTTCACTTCAGACAGAAAGGATTCAGCATTCAGAAGAGGACGGGGATATGGAGTAAATAGTGTACAGAGAGAGAGAATGAATGCACAAAGTTTAAATAATAAAAGTGAGGCAGGTTTTTATTCCTGTGACCATATAGTCAGACTGAAGTAACGGTAAAAGAAAGACATTAAAGCTAAGGAAGAAAAGCAAATAGAAGGAATATATTCAAAGTGAGGTACCTGAAGAGTTCAGGAGAGTCTGCTCATTTCAAAGCAAGACAACAGACTAAAATACACTGACAGAGCTTTGACCCTTGACCCATGTATACTTACATCTTCTTCCTGGTTGTCTCCATGGTCTGTCGGAGGTCTTCCAGTGTCTCTTCCACCCTTGTGGAGTTCTGAATCAGGGACAAGTTCTGCTCAGTCAGCTCTGTCACCAGATCCAATAGCTGCTGGGGATTGGTGAAGTACAGCTCTGGCTCATCCTGCAGAGGTGACACACAAGGTGGGCGAGATAGGCGCACTGTGAGTACTGCAAAAGAAAAATACTCAAGATGAAAAGAGATAAGTTAAATCGTAGAAGTAGATTTTCAGTTCGGGGAAACTGACCTCAAATTCTGAGTTATCACCATCCAGTTTAGAATTTGTGATCCTGAAAGGCCAAAAAAAGAGTTTGGAGTCAGGAGAAAGCAGCATGTAAACGAAAGATGACGATATATACATACTGGATATCGACGAGAAAGATTATGTACAAGGACATAGTTTTTGCATTGTACTAAAAACTTAATGAAAGTCATGAATTATCCACCTTTTCTACCACCAGATAAATACTTGATTGGAGTGTGCGTGTTGGTGTTTCCTTACTGTGTGTCGCTTTGGGCTGAGGACGTCTCTCTGATAGAAGGCAGCTCTCTACCTGGACTGGAAACCTTATTCTCCAAACCTGTGCACGTGATCATTCAAATCATCATACAAACGATAATATCTGGACACCGGGGTCATATGTATGTGCCTTTTTCTCTCTTGATATAATTACACAAATGTTATCTGTTGTTTATTTTTGACTGGGAGGACTGGGAGAGGGGGGAGGGACAAAAGGAACTGTGGGAGAGGTGGGTGTCATTTCTTTTGGCCCATTTATTATCCTAATCCATCCCATTATCTCAGATCTTGTTGTTTGTATTATTGTTTCTTACAGTGTTATAATGTCTTTCTTCATCTATCAATTAAACAAATTGTTGCTTAAAAATGGTTGTTTTAAGAGTGAGTGCTGTTAGCGTAAAGTTGCGGCAAACTAGTCCAACTTCCTTATATTTATGGAGCGGTCATGGAGTTTCTGTATTTGTTCATCAGAATAAACAAAGGTCAGTCATAAAGAGATCCCGGCGTCACAGCGCACTTTCTGTTCTTAATACCTGACTCCTCGGGCTCCCTGTTCTGCTTGTCCTGAGCGTCTTCGTCAGACCGGACTTTAGCTTTCAAAGCCTTGGTCTTCTGGGCCTCCTGCCACTCTGGAGGAGACAACTTGAACAGAAGCTCCTTGTACTTCTTGTAGTCTATCAGGATGTCTTCAAACTTTGCGAGTTCACTATGAAAAAGAAAGACTAGATTTAAATCACCATGACATAACAAATGTATTCACGCTGATTTATAATTCTTCTTTCACCTACCTTTAACCTTTTGGGTAAACAAACACTTATTTTCAGGGCAAATACAAGTACAAGTAAACTGGGTGTTTGCCAATAGCCTGTAGTGATAGGAGTACTTAATAAACCCAATAACAGCTCTAACAATGGCTTTAAATAACATCTTTTATTTTTAGTTGTTGCTAATGTTGTTCCAAAATCTCCAAACTGGGGTTACGTAACACCACGCTGCCAGAAAGCGGTATTGGAGTAGGTTTATGATTAAATTTACATGAGCACAGTATTGGATCAGATACCCGAAACTGGTACTGAAATCAGTGCATCACTAACTAAAACATGCACACTCATACATGTTAATTATAAAACATTATCAGAGTGCTACCTTTTTATGGTGCCTATTTCAGCAGTCAGTTTTTTGATCTCAGTGTTCTTCTGCTGTTTGGACTGGGCCTCCCGTTCAAAACTGACAACAGAGACAAGACAACCATTTGCAGTGCAGACAAACATCGTATTCACGTCCTCTTGTTAGGACAAAACAAGCCTGTATTCAGTTATAATTTAACAGTTAAACACAAGTTCAAGATCCACCGTTACATTTTCAGTCACAACAAGGAGTCACATCTTGACACTTACAATGTTCTGGCCTCCACAGACTTCTTCTCGTTCTCCCTGAGGAACTCTTCGAACTTGAGGTTGTCTCTCTCGATGATCTTTTCGAGCTTTTTCAGCTGCCCTTCCTCTTTTGCAATGGCCTTGTCCATCCTCAAAATCTCTGACCTCTTCGTCATCAGAGATAACTGAGGGAGGGCAAATGAAGCGAGAGGGTAAAGCCAGACATATACAGGCAGTGGTTAAAAAAAGATACTGATTGAACCAAACAACCACAGTGCAGTGCTTTAAATAATCGTTCCATGTTTGTTTAAAACGCACAAATCCCTCTTTCATAATGTCTTTTTTGATGGTTTGTTGCTTGGGTGGGAACAATTAGG
The DNA here is from genome assembly GCF_004916995.1 of Morone saxatilis. Classification (NCBI taxonomy): domain Eukaryota; kingdom Metazoa; phylum Chordata; class Actinopteri; family Moronidae; genus Morone; species Morone saxatilis. The sequence continues at coordinate 21,808,294 of NW_023339785.1, read as the reverse complement.
TCTTAACTTCTGTTTCGGATAGCAGAAAGGCGTCATGCTACTTTGTTTCTGAAGTTGTTTTCCTTCCAGTCAGCCAATCAGGTGAATCTAAACAATTTAAATGTGAAAACAGATCTGGATCACTGAAGTCATTTACCTCCAACACTGCCTTCTGCCTTTCCATGGAGATTAGGTCATGTTTGCTGTCTTTCGTAATGTTTTCTGGGGACAGAGGAGAAGACGGACGCCAGTTAACATTCGGATTAACATGTTAGCCACGGAGCAGCTTCACAACTCACCTCGTTTCATCATGGCCATCTTCAGCTCATGTCTGCCGGCTGTTTGTTTAGGGAGAACTGTCCTACTCTTGATTTGTTTTAGATTCTTCATCTTCTCCTTTTCCTCCTCCTCCTCCTCCACAACCAGCTCTTTCTTCATCTTGGCCATCATTCGTGCAGCGTGGGTCGACTTCTCATCAATTGGCAAAGCCAGGAATTTACGCTGCTCCTGTGTATGGAGGAGAACAGCAGCAGGACACTGTGTCACACAAGTATCACGCAGTTTGAATATAAAATAACTTATTTATACATTTATAATTGCACTCAAACACACACCCACCTCTTTTCGGTCCGCTTTTTCATTTATGCTCAGTAGAAAAATGCTGTTACTCTCCGGTACTTTGAATGGGCTCGGTCGAGTCTCCCTTCTCCTCCTCCTCACGTCTACACACAATGTAATAAAGAATATTTCTTTACAATTTGATTGTTTCTACTTTCCATTTCAAAGATCTGTCTCTTTGCCCACTGTACCTGGTTTATGTGATTTGGCAGCACTAGCAGTCTCTGAAACAACAATGCAGCCTGAGGAAATCTCTGCTCCTTCTGTTGAAGACATATTGTTAATACTGGTACAAATTCCTCATCAAATACTGACTGTATTTACACTGCGTCTCCTGTGTGAAGCATGGCATTATAACAGATATTTACCGGGCTGTGGTGACGACATCGCTGAGGTTACTTCTGGCATCTGGCACAGCGTTTCATTCGACTGCAGGTTACAGAAAGAATACCAATGAACAGCTCTTTTTGTGGATGACAAACAGCACGAACACAAATAATTATTTATGTTGGAAAAAGTCAATTCAAGGCAACCTCTAATTTGCATTTTTTTCACCCCTAAAATGTATTTATTATTTTTAAAGGCTCTGCACAACCACACAGGTGTTTTAGGGAGTACTAATAAGAGTCATAAAGGTTGTTAGGAGAGGTCCAATCAGGCAAAAATTAAAACACCTGCAGGGGAGGAACATTGGTGTGTAGAGCTTTACATTTTTTTTTAATTATTATATTATATTTGGACTCTTTAAACTGTCTTGTAGAGGCACCCAATGTCAAACAATGTATGTCAGGTCAAGTAATCTGTCCATTTTGAATCTTGCCATGTTGAACAAACAAACAAACAAAGTCTAGCTGCTGTGCAGGTTAAAATAAAGCAACACTTCTTCAGTTTCTGCGTTAGTAATGAACTCAACGTACCGTCTGATAATGCTGTTCATCAGTTTACATTCACTCTTTAAGCTGCGCTGTTCCGTTTGCGTACCGTTGTCAGGGTAACCGTTGCGTTCAGGGTCCCCTTGTAAAAAAAACAATCTCCTTCAAAGTGGATTTCATTGCTTGTATGCATTATATAGCCTGAAGTACTTGTTACTGTTTATTAAGTCATTATATTATCATTTATTTATTTAAATCTGATATTATTCTATTGGATACACACCATTGCACAGTATTTTTGGTCATCATTTGGTCATTGATTATTTGGTGACTAGAAACATTAAATGATGGAAAAATTTAAAGTCAAACTAAATGAACAGAAGGCTTGTAAGATAACAGTACTTTGCTGGTTTGTTTAGAAGAGTTACAGGAAGGGGTCTTTTTATGGGCCAGTTATATTCATCCTCCACTAGATGGCATAGACAGATCACACAATTTGTTTTAGACGTGTTTTAGTATTTCCTTACTGCCTTCTGAAGGAGAGAGACACAGATTTCAGGACTATAAGAGATCATATTAAAGGACATATAGACATTTCTGTATTTGTAGTGAATAGTGCACCTATACCAGTGATAACATCTTCCTGAGTTGAGTTGACTTGCCTGCCAGCACTTCTTTTAGTTCATTGTGTGAACCAGTGAATATACTTAGAACCTGATACTGTACATTCCCTCCCACGCATCCACACATGACCCTGCACATCTCAGCTCAACAAAGCAGCCCACACATTACACTTGCTTGTAGGAAATCCCAGTGTCAGATTGTCAGGTTAAATGCAAACACATGGGGGAGTGTTGGCTCTCGCAAACAGAAAAGGGCATGTTGTGTGGAGAAAGAGGAGTGATGTGTTATTCAGATTTTAAGAAACAGTTTGATGCTTGTAAGGGGAGGAAAGAAAACCTAAATCAAGCACTGGCACAAAGATTTGCCTTACTTTTCCTAACTTTCTATAAATCTTTGTCAAGTCTATTCTCAAGTTTAATTAAAACAATGTTTCTGAAGCTGGTCCTTTAAAGTACAGTTGTTCTGCATACAGTATCATCCACTGGCTGCTGTAGTTTGAAGATGCTGTAAAGGCAGCTGGTTTCTTGCAAGGTTGCATGGGTTGTTTGAGCATTGCAGATTGCCTCCGCCTCCTCCGCTTTGTAGCCCAAAGACAGTAGATATTTGGTATTATATAAGAGGTGAACATCTATGCATAATGAGATCGACAGCTTTTCTTTATACATAATTAACCCCGCAACCTTCAGTGAACACAAACATCTTAAAAAAGCAAAAAGCACATACCTATATATTACCAGACACAGGGAAAAAAGTCAGAAAAAAAGCGATTTCTTGGGCAACACATTAATTTCCAGTCTGCTAATAATAAATGTGAGATGGACAGGTTCTTAAAAGCTAATTCTCTCCCTCATGTCTTTGCAGTGAGTTTAGGTGGCTGAGTCAAGAAAGCAGCACTGACCTCCTGTCAGGAAACAAACCTTAGAGCAAAGTTGGAGCTGCCACGCTGTCAGGCGGCTGTGAGATGCAGACTGTGCTCAGGTCCATATGACTGTGCTGCAGGGCTCCAAACTGAGACAGCACTTTATATAAAGTGAGGCTATTTTACACGTCTGCTGCAGCTCTTGTTCATTAAACTATATAACTTCCTTCCCAGAATCAATGTGCATAATTCACAAAAGATGAACTGGAGTTTATTAATACTGTATAAGTTATACAGACACAAGAAATATTCCTAAATAATAAACAGAAAGCTTTTCCTTCCTACTGCCAAGGACAGTTTTTAAGAGGAGTTTGGAGGGAATAAGGGAATTGGTTGGTTGAGTTGGGAAGGGGGAACAGATATAGTTAGAGTTTGAGAGCTTCATCCATATATTTGGATCTGGATCAACATCCCCCAGGTCTCTGTGGTGGAGAGCAGGTAGTATGTCTCACTCAGCGACGCCTGAAGTTGTTTGTCTAGGTTTTTGAGATTTTGGGTACAGTGTGAAGGATTTATTGATATCTAGTGGTGTATGTGCAGATCGAAACTCCCTCGTTTCACCCTCCCCTTCGAAGCACAAAGAAGAAACTATGGTGGCTGCAAAACGCGCCCCTATCTACAACGAGTGTTTGGTTTGTCCCTTCTGGGCTACTGTTGCAACATGATAGTTCAACATGGCAGGACTCCATTAAGGACGACCCACAGCATCTGTAGGTAAAAATGGCTCATTCTCAGGTAACAAAAGCATAATGATTCCTATATTCAAATAATTATACACTAATGTAAACATAGTTATGATTATTATATGCAATTTCTCCCAGTAGATCCTCCTAAATGTTACACACTGGACCTTTTAAAGGTATAATTTCAGGTTAAATAAGTGTCTAAGGTCACACTGCAGAGCTCAGTCATCCACTCAGAGTCACTCAGCCATTAAAGTGTAAATATGAGCCTCTGTCCTGTAGTAAATATCAACATGTCAAAATAACAACATATATCCCTCTGCTGTTGAAGCTGTGTGACAACCTGCCATTTCTCCACACAGCCAGCAGAGGCACATCTGCTCCAGTGCTCTCATTGGATTTTATTAGCAATGCAACAACTCTAATAGGTTGTAACAGCCACTTAGAGTACAGGGTCTTACCGGTACTGCACTGGGGATTGTGCTGTCTTTAACTTTGGTCTGGTACCAAAGAACTGCAGCTCAGAGTCGAAGGCATATTCCCCAGCTGGAAGAGTGATTTTATCAATAAAGAAATTGGTTTCTGAAGTTCAAGGAAAGGCTTTTTGACTCACATGTATTCTTGTCAAGTCAGTTATAAATATTTTAAAAATACTGGAGTGCTGCAATTGGCAAAGCCTCAAAATTTAATGAATATGCTCAACTGATTATATTTGGTATTATGATGATCCTTTCCTGCTCCAAAAGACAATCTATTTAATTGAATAAATTATTGCACTGTGAATTGGGAATTTGGAAAGACATTTTCTAAATATAGGACACTCAGAAGCATGTCTAATGCCAGTTTACACTGAATAATTATTTACTGGGAAATGAGTGAATTTTGCAGCTTGACATAAAGCAAAGGAATTGAGACATTATTCAAATCCTCCAAATGTCTGTCTATCAGCAGAGCCAGCTCAGTTTATACTTGTTTTTCATGCAAAGAAGGTCCTATGAAAGGTCTGAGAGTATTACCGTTTTAATTTTCCTGCACTCGTAAAAAAAAAAAACATTTGATGAGGCGTCTTTAAAAAGGACCAACTGTAGTCTAAATTTAAATTAATATGAACAACATTTATTTTTACACACATGCTCAGTGCACTAAACCTGGAAGGGGAAATTAAATTGATGTCTTGCCAAGAAGTTCCTCTCCAGAAAGACCACTGAGGCAGGAATGAAAAGAGGAGAGGACAACACAGTTATAAATGAACAAAATATCTTTAATGGTACTCAGAGCTATCGTAAATATGCATTTTCATGTTTTTCATTAATGTTTTTTAAGCCTCATGGTCACGATTAAAGGTCAGAAATTGAATATAATATACATGTTTTCATTAGTGTATCACCTGAATACAGGAGTCATTATGTTTATCTTACAATGAGACATTTTTAGCTACAGATTTCCAGCTGATTTTAATAGGTTTTAATATTGCTGCACCAAAAATGAAAGTTATGAATGAAACTAGTTAGTGGTGCATGGACAGATAGTAAGAGTTTAATTAATATTTAATCAATATTTTTTCTCTTACCTGTAGTGCCATTCATTCGATTCAATTCAATTTTATTTGTATAATGCCAAATGATAACAGAAGTTATCTCAGGAAACTTTTCAAATAGAGCAGGTGTAGACAGTATAATCTTAGGGATGACAAAGGCATGGTTGCTTTGTAAGTAATGTTATACATCATCCATTGTATTGATAAGTCTGCAAGCATTTGATTTTGTGATGTTGGAAGTTATTTATTACGTGTTTTGAACAATAAGACTTTCAGTTGCTTTGACACAATCAGATTCATTACCTTCATTACTTTTACTGTTAGCATTCAACAGGCGGCTGTTAAAATATATACAGTATATTTAAATAATTCATTAAAAATATCATAAATGTTTGACGAACAGTCGACTATTTGCTTGAACTAACAATTATTAGTAAAATCTTTAGAAGTGAACCTAATATAAAGTGAGAATATGTCAGGGTTGTGTGTCTGATGAGTCCTTATGCCCCCTAGTGGCTAAATCAATTACTGTATGTCATTTTCAAAACGAACCACCTCATTTTCTATGTGCTATAGGACATTTTTCCAGACATAGACATAGGTAAAAGCTTTCATAAACTTGGCTGTGGGTTGAATCACTATTGAGTTATATTCAGAAGAGTCACAGTTTATCTCTTTAACATGCAGCTGAAGAGGCCTGGCGTACAAATATCACACCTTCAACTTATTTAAGTCTATCTGTATTTATTGTTATTTATCGTTAGTCCTTTAAACCCTAATGAATTAATACTTTCTTGTTTCCATTTGTAAATTTAGGTACTTGTGAAAGATGTGTCTGTGAGAATGTACAACTGAATATTTGGGGCGTATGGCGTCCATGCTCGTCAGCTTTGATCCCAGCAGAATTAATCCTCATATAATTAAAAACTCGTTAGCAGACAGATGCCTGGTCTTGTCGGGAGAAAATACTCTCTGTATTTGGATACTCTGGTGACAATTTGGCAGCAAAAGGACATCTTAAAGGGAAAATATGTAACTGGTGGGATTAAATAGACATCTACTTGTCTTCTTGAGGCACATTTAAAGGTATTTCATCACGTGACCTACAGTATGTTGGTCGTTGTATTGGCATCTTGAGTTTACCATAGGAAATACTTTAAATAGAAATGTTTTATACATTGATTGTACCCCAGGAAAGTTAATTGCCATTGAGACTGAGAATTATGGGATCCACCTCTTTGACTAAACCACTAATGACGAAGGATAATGAGTTCTTTCACCTTGGCCCACAAATTTACTTCATTTAAACCCAGTAATGGTGACAAATCTGGAATCATTTATTCTGGGAGGATAATAATAGTCTTTAATGCTTTCATCAACACTTTGATATTTGTTTTGCTTACAGTGGGATTAAAGAGATAATGTGATCGATTTTAAAGGGATAATGTGTTGTTGCAAATAGCCGTCCTCTGGATATTTAACTTCATTTACCACCCACTGTCTCCATTGCTTGTGTGTCCAGAGTTAAGTTCTGTCACCAGCGGACACTAAACAGCCGATCCTGTGAGGAACATCTGGGGAGCTATTTGGGGTTCGGTGTCTTGCTCAAGGACACTTTGACATATGGAGCTGGGGATCAAACCACCAACCCTTACAATTAATGACGACCATGTGCTAACCTCCAGTTTGAATGGTCTGAAGGGACTTGTGAGCATCTTTGGTTACAACCTGGTAGCACGCTACTAGCCGTCTTCCCTCAAGCGTATGGACTGGTACTGATAGTCCTCAGTGTAAACGAGGACCTATAACAAAGACTGTCTCATCACTGAGGTGTAAAAATAGATTAGGATTTAATCAGAAGACAATTGCATGCAAATCAGTTTCCCTTGAAGTGCTGTGCCACTCAAGGGACAGAAAAATGAAGGAGATTTGGGTTAGATTCCTTTCGGCAGCCATTTTACTCCTCTGAGACCTTCCTGTGTTGGTGTCTCTCTCTCTTTCTCATTCTGCCAGAATAACACCATAGCTGCTGCATTCACTGCCCATTCATTGTAAAAAAAAACCAAAAAAAACCAATTGTATTATTTTGCAAATTATATAAACATTTAGAACAATCAGAGATCATATCCACCAGTATCAGAATCAGTTCTTTGATATTGTTATCTCCTGTGTGTGTGTGTGTGTGTGTGTGTGTGTAAATGAATCTGACTCTCATCTCATGCAATGGTCTAACAGTGGTGAAAAAATACTGGTGGAAATAATATGACAATATAACTCACAGCAGATGTGGTTACACCCTGTTAGTGTCTCATCATGTTTTTGGACTCTTGGACTCTTCTTGTAAATCCTGGACATATGGACCTTTTATTGTGACATACTAGGAACCCATCTGCCAATGCATTTTTGCAGTCAAAATATCCATACGCTCTGAGTGGAACATGATTAATCAAAAATGATAGCCAAACTGGCAGTAAATGAAAATCTTTTGTTGTGAAAATCTGTTGGGGATTTAATTTGTGGCCAACTTCTTTCTCCTAGATCCATAAAAGTGCTGAATTATACTTTTACGTCTTGTGTTTACGGACCAGTAGTGGCATCTAGCGGTGAAGTTGCAGATCCGACTGAACCAACTGAATACTGCTCGCCTTCCAAGTGTGTAGAAAAGGACTCACTTGTGGTGACAAACCGACTCTGCAGTTACTCTCAACTCTACAGAGCATTTTAGCGTCTTTTAACTCATTGTTTTGGTTTTACAACCCACTGTTTTCTTACACTGTTTTCAAGCTCTGATAAACCCACAGCATGCTTCCACCAGCTCCAATGGAGTTAGCAACTAGTGAACTGGTGAACAAAGTGGAGCATTTAGCAGCTGAAGAGCATGTCCCTCAAGAGTTGGTCGAGAGAAAAAGTAGAGCAAAAAGGAGAGCGATTACTAGAATGAAAATGAAAATTTTGCTCCATGTCTGCTGAATATGTAAACTGGCAACCTTTTGCTGACACATTGGCTGTTTTCCACTGTGTAAAATGATGATATGTTGACGTTTACAGCTTGTTCTGGTGCCCACAAGTGGCCAAAAAAATATGTTTTTGCTGCTCTAAACTAGACTAAACACTGAACACTGGACACTATCTGGTCTTAATGCTTAAAATGGTTTCATTTTGCATTTATTTACAACACTTTACTACTAATATTTTACATAAAAAATGTCAAATATAAATAACATTTTACAACTCTGAATCAAATGCTATACTGTTGATTAATCTTATTAATATCTATTTATCAAGTGACAAGTTTGTCAGGCTGAATCAAAAGTGAAAATATTAAAATAAGTGTCAAGTTTCATTTTGAAGTTATTCCCATGAGTTACGCAGTCACACAATATCTATGTCAGATAATGGAAATATATTGTGAGATCATTATTTATTAACGCCTTGCGAGGAACACGGAAGTCTTTGGGGAAAACACGTCTGTTCATGTACAACATAATTGCGACAACATTATTCAGAACAGGGGAATGGAAAAGAACAAGTAACACACACTGTTGAGGATAACTGTGGACGTCATGGCACACAGTAAATGAGGCAGAGAAGAGTAAATGGATAGTAAATGAATAAATGTTTTGGCTGCAGGAGGAACATTTATTTTTGAAGCATCATTCTTTCCTGTATGAAATTCTACAGTTAAGTCTGGCAGATATGCCGATTCAAAAGATTTTCAACTTCTGTGTACAACTACTTCTTCTCGAAATGTGAAGGGATTCCACAAAACATCACTAGAGTCCAGATGTCTGTAATGTTCTGGCCTATATCTCAGTGTTGGAAATCTGGCTATTGGTCCAGGCCCTCTCCTGAGAGCCTCCTCTGAGAGTGAAGGTCTATTTCCAGTGTGCCTATTTATACAGTGCCTGCCTCAATAGAGAGGTGAAATGAACCAAGATCTTCCTGGCAATCAGGCCAGAAAACTGAGGGCTTCAATGGATCAAAATCCCATTTTCACTGAGAGACGTGAACGTATCCCACCATTGCAACAGTTCCCAAAATCAATATAATCAATGCAGCATTACACGGTTTGTATGTAGTGGTGGTGGGTGATAATTCTTTGCCGGTTATTACGAGAGAGACTCCTTTTAATCCATTTTAATCTAAAGAATATTGATTAGTGCAGCTTTAAAATTCTTAAAAAGAGAAATATTAAATGCAGAATGACATTACCATTCATGTCTAGACAAATGGAATGAACTCCAACACATACTGTTGAGCAAGGTGATGATACAGAGATTACTTTTTTAGTAGGTTGTGTTATTAGAATTCACTCTGTATAAAGAGCATCCCTTTTGCATGCAAATACACGTTACATGCGAGTCTATAATTTAAAACGGATGTAGTCTTTGTGACGTTACCCGTAGGTTTCTGAAGATCCGTTGTGAAGCTCAGTCAGGTCGGCTCTGGCTGTTGCCATCTTGAAAGTCTCAGCTAATACAAAAATGGGAAAATTAGGGAGTGTGGAAGGATCTGAGGCAGACTGAATGAAGCCTAGTGACTGAAAACTGTTAATTATGCATGACTTTAAGCCTTGATATGATTTAAACAAGTGAGTTATATAAAAATGAACCCCTGTACAGTTTTCATAAATGGCATATTTAGTTTTAGAGACCAAAAACGTCTTTGTACCAGGCAGTGAACATGTTTGTTTCCGCTGTAAAGTTGGGCATTTTAATATGGGGCCTTATGGAGATTCATATCTGTAGCAAGCCTCTAGTGGCCGTTTGAGGAACTGTAGTTTTTGTTACTTCATTTGCCACTTGGTTACATCCATATTTATTCATATCTGTACCCTTCAGAGAATTTAAATCACTCAATCAAAAAGAAATCAGTTCCCTTTATCTAATCTTAATAACAATTAATCTTAAAACAGTTTTTATATTGTGAATATGTGGAATCATTTTCTCTTCTGTCATGTAAATTTGTTTGTAACAATAACAAACTTGTTCTTGTCTACTTAAGAAACATCATAGAAACAGGTGCTGGTTTAAAGTTGAAACTTGCACATTAGTGAAGAGATCCCTTCACAGCAACTGCATTCATTAGCCTAATCTTCTGGGTTGGGAGCACTCTTTTTTTCTTCCCCCTGCTGAAGTCTCTAACGGCTGGATAATATGTCTGCTCCAGGCTACTGCTGCTCAAATGCCTGAAGGGCGCTGGAACAGTCTGCTTTGTGTTTCTAATCACAATAAATGTCCTTTAAAAGAGACTTTCTGTGAGGACACAGCGAATTATCTAGTATATTTGTAATATGTAGTGTAGTAGTTGTAATGTTGTACACAATTGCACTTCTTTCTGGTAGCATTCACTTGCTGTATTTGCTTTTATGTTTTTACGTTTGAAAGGGCCCGTAATGTAACTATCAAGCCAAAGAAAGACACCCCAAAATTGGCATCCACACTCAGCTCCAGGATTTCATGTTGCCTGCAGAGATTAAAGTGATGACACAGTTGTGACATGCCAAGTTTGTCCTTGTGTGGGTGCGTGTTGTATGTCAATGATACCAAGGTTATCTGGTGTCACCCTGTTTCTGCCGCAATTGTCATGGCTCAGCAAAATGGCTCAGTAAAGTGTGGTGGCTACATCTGCTGCTGCTGGTGGGGGGCCCAGGCTGCTGTGGAGAAGACTGAGGAAGCGGAGCAGAAGCAAACTGGGACCGTGTTTCCACCGGGAAACACTGTGAGCCCCATCCCCAGAGCAGGATTTGTTCATTTTTGGCTGCATAAAGAATAAAATGTCATTAAAGGGATTCAAAACTATAATTAGGTATTTGATTTCCAGCAAACATTAACAAAAGAATAAAAGAACATTGACGGATAAACTCACTTTTGTTTTATTATCCTGCCAAAAAATTATACTCAGTTTGTTTCTGTTCTATAATTACTTTCTCTTTATTGGTAAATAAGTGACTATTATGCATTGTCGGGTTTTTGGCTGCCATCATTGTTTCTTGACTTTTTGCTTTGAAAACTTGATGCAAACGATTGCAGTAATTTATTCATTAAAACCACACTTACATATGCACATGCGCACAGAAACACACCATTTGCTGCAGGGCAAACATTCTCCCACCGACATTTACGCCTCTTCTTGCACCTCCAACCGGCCACGTCCCCTACAGACGGATTCAAAATCATCACCAGAAATGATCTATAAATGTGTGAACGCCTCATTTCCGCCTGTGTTTAAGAGAAAAAAACCCACCGCCTACAACAGCTGTGCTTCTCTGCATGCTGGCTACTGTATGCTCATGTGTTTTTGTGCTAAGACTAAAGAAAGTTATTTTCAGTAACATTTGGTTAAGCATATTACACATTAAAATACACACTTAATCATTTTTTAATCCAAAAGCACAAAGTCTAGAGAATATTTTTAAGATATTATATTTAGCTTTAAAGAATCTATCACAATAACCTTAAAACAATGATCTAATCAGCCATATTTTCTTACTGGTGGTCCCTTCGCCAAAAATATAATTTGGGCAAAACAAGGAGAAATTATTTTGTAGTCTGAATTATTTGTCAGATGGCTCCCAGAAGAATTTGTCCTTTTAATTAAAAGAAATAGTTCTACATTTTGGGAAGTGAGGTGAGGAGATCAATAACACTTTCATGTCTGCGTTTAGTACAACATCCAGGAGGCAATTTAGCCTAGCTTAGCATAAGACTGGAGGCAAGGAGAAAAAGCTAGCCTGACTTTGTCCAAAGAGAAGATACGCCTACCAACACCTCTAAAGCTTGCTAATTAATAGCAAGTTGTGAAAAAGGCCAGTTCTCCCCTACTATTTCTCTCCTAACCTGAACTCTGCCTCACCAGATGGTTGCGCAGAGGGAATGTGGTTGTGGTGATGGCAATAAAGACTTAAAGGGACACTTCACCCATTTGCATTAAGCTTTGTATCGTTAGAAACCCAGTCATATTTTTGAATGGTCGTGCACCATTCCCTCATTTTCCCCTGAGGAGAAATACCGATTTCAGTGTTGCACTTCCTCTGTCCAATGTGTAAAAATCAATCATTTTGCATCACTGGAACCAGGAAGAAATCTATTATCTTTGTAGAGGGGGTGAGAGTGAGACTACAAACACTCTTTTCTCGGTCAAATAGGCACCAAATTCAAAATTTATGTTACATTTCGACTACATATATAACCCACTTTCAATAAAGATTAATGTTTCCACGGGTGAAATGCTTCTTTAAGTGTAGACATCTGTGTGGTGCTGATCGATCACCTGCAGCGGGTTACTATTGAAGTGAATCAAGCATAGAAACAGCAGGGAAGCGACACCTTCCTCACACAGTTGATGTGTTTAATGCACACACGAACAGAGAGGATGTGTGGTTTTAGGTGGAGTTACATGGAGTAACTATTGCCAAACAACAGCCGGGTTCAATGACCTACTGATGTCTTGTTATCAAGGACCAAAACCAATGCTTGTGCTCATTGACCATATCTGGCAGTACACGCTAACCAGACTGTCACAAGGACTGGGAAGTTGGATGAATTGTTGTTGTTGTTGTAACTCCCTCTGAAACCTCAAATTGTCCTTTTTACATCTCTGTTTGTTTATGAAGAGAGACAGCCTTCAATGAAAGTGTCATTTGCCTGAGTCTGACCACTGTACTCACTGTACAGACGTTAGCTAGGAATAGACACACATCGACCATGTGTATGGGGGTATGTGTGTGTGTGTGTGTGTGTGTGTGTGTTTGTTTGGTAGCTCAGCTTCTGACTGATCTCAGGACCAGAAACTTAAATTCTTTATGTTACATCCCTTCATCCGCTCTCCTTTTCCCCTCTCATCTTTGTCTGTCTATGAAGCAAACTCATAAATCCGTTGAATAAGTGCAATTTGATGTAAAAAATAATTTCTCATCATCAATCAGGTTGCGTAGCCCTTGGCAAATTTGCACCCGATTGCGTCTTTCCATTGAGTTTGTATGCAATCACACCACATCTAAAATTCACCCTGCACTGTGTCTGTCTGAACACACGTAGTCAGTACCAGGTTCCCAGTTTCTACCTGCTTTGCTAAGCTAAAGCCAAACCACCTCTTGACTCCAGCGTTGTACTAAACACACACATCAGTTTTCTTTTCTCACTTTCTCTCACTAAAAGCCAATTAGTGTAAAAGTTAACTATTCCCAAGATGCACTCTCCAATTATGATTCTCACACACTAATTCATATGGCATCAGCTGCAGCTTCACTCAGATAGAGTATCAGGTTTTTATACTTTATATCGATGGTTTCCATGTGGTTATTTAAATATTTAGAAGATTTTACAATTAAAGAAATGTTATTATATCAAACAGTGTGTTTACATATTGTAACCCTGCTGCTGTAGCAGTAGTTACAATACAAAATACTTTGTTTTCCCTGTAGGGAAATCTGTCTTGGGCTCAAATGCTGGACACATATAGCTGCCATTCATAGTAGTAATAATAAAAAACATATAAACCAAGTAGCCCTGCACATTACACATATTATGCTACCTGTTCTGCCCTTCTAAGAAAAAAACATGAAACCCTATGCTTTGGAGAAGGTGTATTTACACTTATCTAGTAATTAAGCTGAGACAATCTGATCTTGATGTTCTGTTCTTTCACACAGAAACATTTAGAGGCACGAGTTTCACTCCAGATGGAATAAATAGCACAATTCCCCCAAAAACTAAACTATCTCTTTAAACTGCGGTGAGTGCCTAGTACTTAGAAGCCAGGACATCAGACAAAACAGGGCTGTGGGACATTATGGTAATCTAGTGGACACATCTTTATTATGGACACTTCACTGCAGTGCACTTCAAAATGAAGATGAGCTCAGTCCCTACCTCTTTGGTCGGTTTCCAGTTGCTCAATAGCCCAGACCTAAACCTCACCTAAGAGTGACAGAATCGTCTAGAAAGAGGGATATTTACCACCTGTACATTACAGGACCCTCAAGTGTCGTCAAGTACTTGCATGTAATGGGTGGGCAGGCTTGCCGAAGTAGATGAGAGGCCACTAGGGCACTGCAGAGCATAAATGACTCCAAATCAGACTCACAAGTGGATAATGGTTCAGGATGATGCCTCCTTTGCCTTTGGATGTACCGACTTCATTTTCCATGATTGTGGGCAGCAATAGCACAGAAGAAGAAGTGCTTCTTAAATATATTAAGATATTATTTTCTGAATGCTCCTCTGAAAATACCATGCTCCTGGAGGACCCGTCAGTGATCACATTTTTAATTATTTTGGCAATTTGAGAACCTTCGGACCAAGGACAAAAGAGCTCCAGAGCACAAGTGTTGTTTGCCAGTCATACTCTGGTTACAGCCTCTAGAGCTTGTGACACACCTTCTCACTGGTGCCACAAAGTCTTAATACAGGTAGAAATTGGCCAACAGCAATGTGGGTTGTGAGGTGGTAACTAGAACCCTGAAGGAAAAGATTTATGTCAATATTCTTTCTTCTGCACATGGATGAGTTGAATTTGATGTTATTTTTATACACTTGTATGTCAGTGAAGGTGGTTTTTTTTTAATGCTGTTTGAACCCTGAGGGGAAATTCTCATTTTGGCTCCACCTCCGCCTCAACAGAGAAGTCAGAGGTCATGGTCAGCTACAAAGCAACATCCCTATCTTCCAGCTGAAGGACGGTCTTTTCTGCTCATGTTTTGCTTGAACAAATTCAAGCTGGGTTTTTTCCCAACCGCTGAGAGAGAGGCATGAGAGAGCAGCCTCGGTGGATAAATGCACCCTTGATGAATGTGAGTTTAACATGGGGCAAACGGATTAACAAGCAATTTGGAGGTTTGCTTTGACAAATATTGTTTAGAGGCAGAGCTGCACTAAAGCCAGAAATGATTTTATTGGATGAGTGAAACTCCATTAGGTAGAGTGAAAGAGACATTTTTTTCATTCCACATTAAAGCATTCGTATTATTCAAACCCAGTATGA
This sequence comes from Morone saxatilis, assembly GCF_004916995.1. Taxonomy (NCBI): domain Eukaryota; kingdom Metazoa; phylum Chordata; class Actinopteri; family Moronidae; genus Morone; species Morone saxatilis. Next base: position 21,793,078 of record NW_023339785.1, on the reverse strand, counting down.
ATATGTGGTGTGGACAGGAACCAAACAAAGCAGCAAAATGTGAGAGGTGCCTCTAAAACGATGGAGTTGTGTAGCTGGGGTCCTTTTGAATACAACAACCAATTTTAAAACACACAATGTACCGCACTCTACCTGTAAAGGGTCAACAGATGACCACACACACAGTAGCTCTCCTGTTTGTTGCAGGACTGTGCACTGTTGATGACTGAAACACGACTATGAGTCTACAGCCAAGCATCTCCGTGAGGCTGTAAGTAGGCTCAGTGGTGCTTGAGCTAAATGCTAACATGCTCACAGCGACGATGTTATTATGCTGCTGTTTAGCAAGTTAAATGTACCATGTTCACTGTTTTATTTGCGTATTAGCCATTACACTAAGTACAACAAATGCTGATGGGAATGTCACTAGTTCTGCAGGTATTTGGTCATAAACCAAAGTATCAGAGAAATTGATATTATGACCTGATAATGGTGCTGCAGGAACAGTCTCCTAATGATGAAGAGGAATTATCACCCAGCTTTGTATTTCCCCTGAGCTTCGTGCTGTGTTTTAATTCATTGTTTTTGTTTTACAACCTGTAACTTTACAATTCTGGTTAACTCTCAGTGCTTTCATCAAGCTTATTTCCAACCAGCTGCTGCTCTCAGTAGAGACACTGGTGAATAAAGTGGAGCATTTAGTAGCTTAAGAGCCAGGTACTCCCCCATGTTGTATAAATAACTTTATAATGCAAAATTATGTCAATAGCGTGTTTACAGCTTGTTCCCCCAGTGGCCACAAAAAAAAGAAGAAGCACTAATGTCTACATCGTCAGCTTTAACTCTGGGAAGTCTTTTTGACTCAGTGCAATGTTTGTGGTTGCTGTTATATGTGGCGCTGAAAGGAGTCCATTAGTCTGGTCCCTGATGTGTTAAGAACAGTTCACCATTTGAAGTAGAAAGGAGGACGACACGGTTTCTTTCTGCCTTAACTGTCAAAGTAAATTAAGAAAAGAGCAACATTTTACTCTTTTTGTGCTTCTGTCTGCATCTTTTTGGCATCAGGTGTTCCTTCCTGCTGCCACCGTTCTGTTTTAAAAGCTACACATTCCTATTGTATATGTGCTGACATTCACATTTTAGTTTGTAATATATGCATAGTTAAGCTGAAATGCATGTTAAAGAAATGAATTACTGTTGAAGTAAAGCAGTGGCATAAGCTCTGCTCTCTGGTGTCTCATTTTCAGTCTGTGTGTCTCTCCCTCTGCATTTGTTTGGTGTTGAAGATGTCACGTTGGGCTTTTTTTTCGGGCGGTGTGATTTCCAGACAGCTTGACTCGTGGTTCTGACTCATTAGCTTCCTGCACTGCTACAATGAGCCTCATCAATCGTAACCCCCAGCGAAAAAAGAGCTGCCTTCTCCGTACCTGGCCATAATAGCTCTCTTTGCTCAATAACACAGGCTGGAAACAGTCTGGATGTGCTTGTTGCAGGAAAATAAATAACAGCATTTTTATAAATTCTTTCAAAAGTGAGCGTAGTTTGACAGTGATAAATTTGTTTATGCTATTCAGGCTACATCAGACAGGGAAACAGTTTTCTGTACTTTATGTGGGCACATGTTGCATTGTGCACAAAAAGCTGTGGTCCAACATATGAAGGCAAGAGATGCAGTGACCTGCTGATCACTGGCTAAAAGTGGGAAATGGGACATTTACCCTACAGTTTGATTTACCTACTTCAAAAACATTTACTTTAATTGTTTGATATATCTTTGCTTCTAAAAGTCCCCTGGCTCCACCACAAGAACTTAACATAACCAAACTTAGCTTAGCTAGCTTAATTTAGTTTAACCAGACTTAAACCTACTAGTTCTCCTTGAAATTGATAAAACGCATGCAAAATCTTAATGTATAGTAATGATAAGTTATAGGTTATAAGTTATAAGTTACGTGTGTTGGTTTGTGAAAAAGTGATAGTTTAGATCAGTGATTCCCGGGGGTCAGGACCCCCAGTAAGGTTCAACGAAGCTTGATTTCAACGGGTGTTAAAAAACTCACTAGGGTTATATCTCAGCATTTTGTTAATTTTTGTGAAGAAAACTAAATGAAATTGTTATATTTAAAGTTTAGATTATTATTTAAGATATATATATATTTTTAATGTTACACACCTGAACACTATATACTACGCTATATTAACAGAGCCTTCACTTTCTGCTAAACAACCTCGTCCTGCATTAGAAAAGTAAGTCAGGGAGAAGAAAAAACTAAATTTGGCAAGACTATTAAGTGTTTATGATTGTTAAAAAAAATGTAAATACATAATACAGACAGAAAATTGAATAACTAGTTCCCTAAAATTATCAGGAAAACTCGTCTCTGTAGTATTCACAGGAAATAATCTGCTCAAAATCCATCCCATTTCACTAATTTTACACAAATTTGCAGTTATTGTGTTCACTGTTTGGGTTAATTGTATAGTTTATCAGTTG
>NW_023339785.1:21739920-21790586 GCF_004916995.1 Morone saxatilis | reverse complement strand
TTACTCAATGATAGAAAAGGTTGGAAACAATTGCTTTAGGTGTTACTATCTCATAGAAAATAAATCAAATAAAAGCTTGAGTACCTACTGTACTTGAATAAATCTTACTTTCCCGTTCTCTTTACCAGTGAACAAAAGCATAATATCGAGGTTTATTTGTCTGCTACTCTCAAAATGAGTGTCTGTAAAGTTAATGAGATCTCACTGTAACTGCCAGACAGTAAAGACAGCAGTCTTTCATGTGCGCTGAGCTCCTGCTAACAAGCTCTGCTGCAGCAGCTGTTGGTGTGTGTGTGTGTGTCGTCAGGTTGGGACTCTCTGAGGGCTGTCATCAGGCCCCACGTGGATCCTACAGGAGGTAATGTAATGACCCCTCTACTGCCTTGCCCCTCAAACCCTTACAACACACATGCAGCAGCCGTCACAGAGCCATGCCTCACCTCTTCTACCTTCCTCCTTCACACACACACACACACACACACACACTCGTGCGCTCACACTGATAAAAAACTAGGTTATCATAGCAGTTATTTCTGCTGCAGGGCATATAGCTTACAAAGCAGAAGAACCTGTTTCAAGGCATCTCAGGACAAACTGTATCAGAGATAAACATGCACACACACTAAAGCCACAAAAAGTCAAAATAATAAAAATTAAATTAGACTCTTTAACAATTCTTTGGTGCTCCATGTGTTGCGTGTCTGTAGGCCACACACGTTAACACAATAATACACCATGTAGAGTAATTTAAACACAGGACATACTTTCAGGGAAAGGTCAACATAGCATAATAAGGCCAACGTGAGTTTTTTCCAAAACTGTACTTCTGACATTTCGAGGCATTTGACTGCTGTTGAATAAATATCATTACAGCCTTTTTGTACAGTATGCCGAAAGTGCTCCCATTAAAAGAGCAAATTGTAATCAAATGTCTAAAAAAGAACAGAAACGAGGAAAAATAAAAAATAAAAAAATTCACTTGGACGAAAGCCTGCCCCCACAAAGAGCACGCATATTACTCATCCCCCACAGAGCCGCCTTGCTCTAGTGTATTGTGGGAGGACTGGGGTGGGCGGCTGTGCAGGGGATTGGGAGCTGCGTTATAAGACTACACCACACATGACTTCAGCTCGCATGTAACATATTAGCATAATGTTTCCTCACCTTCCCCTCACACTAAGTGGCTTCTGTTTCAGCCCAGTGTGAGTGTGTGTGTATATACTGTATGCACTTCAAAACTAATCAGGAAAGCCAGTGTGGTGGAACCCAGACATCTTGTTTATCCTGCGAGATTTACCCGCACTTCACCTTCAGAGCCACACATGCTCTCACTTTACATACCCAAACACACACACACATTCGCACACACACAGAGTGAAGGTCTTGTGCTTGTCCCAGGTGCAGAGAAATCTGTGAAGCAGCATGTGGCTTGTCCCAGTTCCTCTATACAGTACCTGTGTGCCTTTGTGTGTGTATATGCATGTGTGTGTGTGTGATTGCGTATTGCGACAAGACTGACCCATTTGAATCTTAACACAGGCGCTCACCAATGCAATTCCTGAAACTAGTTCAACATGTAGGCTAAGCTGCGTATAGCAATGTCACAGAGCAGCAGGAGTGATGGACACTGACGGAGGCTGGGGGTCAAAGGGCACGCAGGGAGCACATGTAGGACATTAAAGGAGCATTTAGAGCAAAAAAGTGTTGCTCTATGCGTGATTTTGAAATGCAGGGTGAGGTCAGGGTGTCAGGAAACGCCAAATGCTCATATGGGGCGCTGAGGAGAAGAACTAGGCCTCCACATTCTGCATCCTCTCTTTCCCAGGGAAGTCAGAAGTCATTTCAAAGCACTGCACGTCTAATGTGTGTTCTGTCCAAAGCAGGTGTGTGTGAGAGAGAGAGAAAGAGAGAGAGGGGAGAAGGAGAAAAGCAAACAGAGACAGAGAAGAGAGAGTGAAAGAGCTGTGGAGGGAGGGAGAGAAAGAGAGAAGCAAACAGAGAGTGGAAGAGAGAGGAGTGGAGAGAGAGAGAGAGGGATTGGATTGTTTCTTTCTCTGGATGCCACCACCAGCAGCAGCAGCAGCAGCACCAGCAGCTCGGATCTGGACGAGAGGTGACCGGGGGCTGAGGGTGAAGGTGTGTGTGTGTGCCTGAGTGTGTGTGTGTGTCTGTGTGTGTGTCTGTGTGTGTGTGTGTGTGTGGCGTCTGGCGGAGAGACACTGCAGGAGCGCGGAGAGAGGCTCAACTTGCTCCCTCTCTGCGCCGCTCTGCCCTCTGTGTGTCGCCGCGTCTCCCTCCCTGCGTTTCCCCGGGACACAGACATCTGGCGTGGTGACATGTGAAGAGGGCTTGGAAGTATGGCATGCAAAGATGGTTTCTGCCAAGAAGAAGGAGACGGTGACAGCGATGCGCCCCGCTTTTATTCGGACCCTCTTCTACTTTTTCTGTTTGGCGACTTGGTGAGTCCCCACAGTGTCTCTCTCTGTCCGTGGTGCTGAAAGCAGACAAAAAACGACACTAATAAGGCTTCTCTCCTCTTCTTTGGTTTTTTTCTTGAAGTTATGGTTTCCTGATTCTTTTTTTTTTTTTTCCTTCTTTCTAGTGTAAAGAAAATCTCTGGACAGACAAAGAAGGATGAAAGGATCTATCCGGAGAATTTTACTCGCATTTTAGACCGACTTCTGGACGGCTATGACAACAGGCTGCGACCTGGATTCGGGGGTAAGTAGGGAAATAAATGCGATTATTTTTGTGCACTATGAAGCATTTTCCATATGAAAACTGCTGATAGTAATCACACGACAGCACTGGCACACTGTGCATCTTCAAATTAAAAAGAGGGAAGAGGCAACTTTATCTTTTATTTTACTTTTTTTTGTGCCATATGAGGTTAAAATACGCCATAACGCGCAATAATGTAGCTGTTAACTCACTACTGAGCACCAAACATACATTATAAGTCATTTTTTTACGCACAGCAATCATACATAACCTCTGAAACACTTGAACTTTATTTTTATTTGACTTTTTTAAGTGCATTAAAATGACTGTAAACTCACCACTGAGCACCAAATACACCATGTAAGTCAAGTCAAGTCAGTTGTATTTGTATAGTCCGACATTTCACTATCTTTAGGCCCTAAAAACTCCTCCATAAAACCCATTAACAGGAGAAAAATGGAAGGAAAATGGAAGAAATCTGACGGAAAAAGCATCAGAGGAGCGATGCTTCTTCCAGGACATGCAGTGGACGTGGTGCACAACTCATAATGGGGACATTATAGCAACAGTGTCATGTTCTCTGTGTGGGAGACTTGCATTGTATGCTTCGTGGTGTTTCACGACACACGGGATGTGACATCGTGTTTCAGACTTGATCCTGTAAGCCTGGTGTGGCTCTGCAGTCTGGCGAAGGGGGCCTCTAAGCTCGCACGTTTGCAAGTTATATAATAATGGTGTGTATGTCCGACGCTTAAATGCAGAGTTCAAGCGCTAGAAGTGCGGATTTGGATTTCCTGCACATCATGTCTGAAAACCAGGACGTGTTAATAAGCAGCGTTTTCTTCTAAAAGAGACATCTCATTAGTTTATGTGCAAAAAAAGAAGAAGCAGCCTGTCAACAGAAATGTGCACACTGTGGTTTTGCTTATCCCTGCACTTATAAACAACGTCTGCCTCCACATTCATTCACTGAAGGAAAAAAAAAACACACACACAACAAACAGGATTATGTTTTTACATCTTTTAAGCTATTTTTTCACTTCCATTATGCGAAGGCTCTGGATGAGATAAGCTTTTGCGTGTCTTTTTGGGGCTTGATGGGGCTGTAAGGTTTATAAAGACTGTTTATGCACAAAAGTGTAAATAAGACTGGTGTGAGGCTGGGCTGTGACACGGAGGGATTTAAAACAGGAAACAGTTATTAAATGTGACACTTGTTGTCTGTTTCATTGACTCTATAGGTCCTGTGACTGAGGTCAAGACCGACATTTACGTGACAAGTTTTGGGCCTGTGTCAGATGTTGAAATGGTATGTACCCTCACTTTAAATGTCTTATATTAAAAGTCCAGTGTGCAGCATAGTGGAGGATCTATTGACTGAAATGAAATATAATATTCACATATGTTTTTATGAGTCTATAATCACCTGAAAATAAGAATCATTGTGTTTTTGTTACCCTTGAATGAGCCACCACAGGTCGCCTTCCATGTTGAACCGACAGACCAAACACTATCTCTAGAAAGGGCCAATAGATGCCACTAAATCCTACACACTGGACCTTTAATACTGTTAATACTTACAGTGCATGCACCTTAAGTTCACAGAACTTTGTTCCAGGTAGTCAAATTATGCTCCAGTGGAAGATCCATGGAAATAAGATGTTTTATTTAGCAGACTTTCTTCCAGATTAATGCAGATAGTCATGAAGCAATACCATCCCACCTTCCAACCTCTTCTGTTTGTTCTTGCAATTCATTTCCCTGTCTTAGGAGTACACAATGGACGTGTTCTTCAGGCAGACGTGGGTGGACCGGAGGTTGAGGTACGAGGGCCCGATAGAGATTTTGAGGCTGAACAACCTGATGGTGACTAAAGTGTGGACACCGGACACCTTCTTCAGGAATGGCAAGAAGTCAGTCGCTCACAACATGACGGCTCCCAACAAGCTTTTCCGCATCATGAAGAATGGCACCATTCTGTACACCATGAGGTACTGCAGTAGCTTCACTCCATCACTGTATGATAAGTGTGTGGACTCAAGCCACAAACTTCAGACTTGACTTGCAGTATCAGTTGGAACAAATGATACCAAAGATGATTTTGTATTATTCGCTGTGTTGTTAAAATTGCATTATATTTGGTGAAGAGTTCATTAAGACTTGTTTAAGACTCAAAACTCAAAGTTTACGACTTGGAACATGCAAAACAATGGACTTGGTCCCACCTCTGCCATCTATTAAAATGAAACACCTGATGAATAATAAACCAATACTTTAGCCTAACTTAGATCATACTGTTATGTTAAATGACTATATGTCTATTTCCTGCTATTTTAACATAATGTGTAATGGCTGATGGGGGAATCGACTCTTCTCATGATTCATATTCTATAGTTTTGTGTTTGTGCTAATTAAAAAAAAGTTGGAGAAAGAGAGAAGACAGACTTTGTTTGATTTAAAGCAATCAAGCAAATTTGCTGTGAAATCAAACCCAGTGGCTCACAGTGTCAACAGCGCAGAGGCTGCCAAATGTTTCAATCTTAAATTCAATATAGCAGTCAAAAACCGGCTCCTTTGCCTTTTTAGTGAACAGGGTTTGGTAAAAACCTTCTATCTCATCACTGATATGCATTCATATCAGAATAATCAACAGTGCATGCTCACATTTAGCGATTACAAGCTTCTTTATTAGAAACATATGAAGTGAAACTCACTGAATGCTAAATAGTGCCTAATTTTTGCACATATTCTGGATGCATGTGTGAGTTTTTTTGTGTGATCTTTAATTGAGCAGCTCTTCTTTTATACTGCAACAGGTTGACTATTAGTGCCGAGTGTCCCATGAAGCTTGTGGACTTCCCCATGGATGGACATGCGTGCCCCCTCAAGTTTGGAAGTTGTAAGTCCTCTATGCGTGTGTGTGTGTGTGTATGTGTGTGTGTGTAAGTGTGGGGGCTTGTTTTACTACATCTGTGGTGTCCAAAAACCAGGAGCTCACTTGTGGGGTCCAACAGGTTTATGGGGACCAGAATGCAGGAAATCACAAGTTAAAAAGGCTGTTTGACGGTTAAGACTTAGTTTTAAGGATTAAGGTTAGGGTAAGGGACTAACGAATATATAAAGAGGTAGAAACAGAGATAGAGAGACATGGTCAGTAAACGATGTTAATATATAATTATATCTAATATAAGTGTAGCTCCCTCCAGTAGTGGACACAAGGTTATGGTTAAAAGCAGGATTTATTCCTCCTGACAGACAAACTGGATTAAAGCTGAAAAATAAAATAGCAAAATGCATGTAGGTCTTATACAGTTTTTGCCATTTTAACTGTATAACAGGTCGCATATAGCACCTAGCATACACTAACACACACACATACAAAGCAAAACTTAACCATAAAAAAACAATCACTCACTTGTACATTTATTTATTCAGTAACGTTATATATATATACTATAATGTTTACACTTTCTTTACTGTATAGAAATTAAACATATCTCGTCCGACTGCTTACTGCTTAAGAGGCACAAGAGGCACTAAACCTAGCTTGCTTCGTCCTTGTTCTTGTTTTCAGTCTTTTAATATGTGTATGTTTTTAATATTTTAACTTTGCTAGCACTTTACTTGCAAGGTGTTGATTAATTGAGTCGTGCGGGAACACTAGAATGGCAACAGCAATTAGGTTCACCTCCAAAAATACTACATCACAGGTAGGAACCAAAAATAGCAGTGACCAAACTGACAACGTGAGGCAGTTACACTAAGAGTAAAGTACACAGCAGACGAAGAGGGTAACCAACAACCAGATGTTTGCTGATTTGCTCTGACAGGACAAATTTAAACCAGCTGTGCACTTGCAGCTAACTGGTGGCCAGTGATACATCTACAGTATGTTGCCTCAAATACGAAAATATGAGACATGCAAGATGTCATTTACAAAGTGATTATAGCTAATCGTGTTTGTACTACGTGTAATCAATGAATCATTACAGCAGGTTACGTCTGAATCATTATTATAGTAACTGAACAGATAAACCGATTGCCGAGAAGACTGGCAGCGTCTGCCGGCCTCCACACTACATTTTATATGTTGTGCCTCGCGGTGTCGTTTCACAGGAGACCCACTGGATTGCTTTACATCACTAAACAGGAGGCATCCCAATTCGCAATTAAAACACAGGATTTAGTTTCAGCAGAGGTTTGACTTTATTTTAGCTTACCTGAATTTAGTTCTCAAAAACTTAAGTGACTTCAGTGAGAGGGAGCAGGGGGAAAAAAACAGGATTATTAAAGGAAAAGACTTGGTACCAGATATGAAGCTACAGCCAGCTGCCAGCAGCCAGCTGCCAGTTAACTTTAATAGCACTCGCATTTCTGTCTGGTAAATATGAAGCATTTGCCTGCAGTCGGTTAGCTTAGCTTAGCATAAAGACACAGGGTGAAACAGCTAGTCTGCCTCTAAAACTCACTAATTAACATGTTAAATCTTGTTTGTCTAATTTGCACAAAGTGTAAAAATTACCAAGCGTCTTGCTGTTTCTACCTGTGTTTGTGCTAAGCTAAGCTAACCGACTGCAGGCAAATGCTTCATATTTACCAGACAGAAATGCAAGTGCTATTAAAGGAAACAATTGTCGAACTATTTATTTAACACCAATGGAAACGATTACCGTTCATCTCAGTTGCTTGATTTTAGCTGCTAGCTTTTTATGGTTAATTTAAATGATATATAAATGAGTTTAGGAAGGTAAGGAAGTCTGTCACAAATATAAAGTTTGCCCTGGTTTGGTCTGAAAAGCTGGATCACATGACTATTCTCCTCTTGGCGCTGAAATGGATTCTGTGCTGAAAAGAGTGCTGAGGAGCTGAGCACTTTGTCTGACACAAAGCGACTGAATGCTAATACTAAATAATGAAGTATTTCATTCTTCATTGTGAACAATGAAACCCTAGCTCAGCACCAGTGTTTATATTGGGACTACTGGTCAGCAGAAATGACTTATCTCAAATAAAGGAGTCTCTCAAATAGAGCAGCTCCGTCTTATCGGAGAAGAGCAGCAATTTGAAGATTACATCTGCAAGAGAAAGGAAAGGAAAAGACAACGAGTTTGCCTTTACACTCACCCAATCCGCCATCAATTACCCAGTGTGGTGACATTGCAGAGGACAAATTCACATTTTCTCAGTTATTGTCATCCGTCTCCCCCTCCTCCTCCTCCTCCTCCTCCTCCTCCTCGTCTCACCATCCTGCTCTGCTGCTGCTAGCCTCCAGTCAGGAGGAAGCGACCATGGATCTGATGTGGCCTGAAGCAAAGGAAAGGTCAGAATCCCTTCCTCTGCCTCAGGATAGTACAGACCTATGCAGCTATTTTCCATAGCTGGTGTGTGTGTGTGTGTGTGTGTGTGTGTGTGTGCTAATTTTCTCTCTGTCTGCCCTGCCGTCATTTTTTCTACATCTCTCTTTCTCCCTCCCTCTCTCCGTCTCCTTTTCTGTTTCTCCATCTGGACTTGTGTGCACAGGCATTGCGTTCCACTCCATGACACACCAGAGTCATTTCATTTTGGCAGCACAGTTGGTATCCTGCCGATGTGGGGTCCCATAGGGAGTGGCAGGCACAGACAACTGGCATTTTCCTTGTGCGTCCGCAGACTGGCCAACCTCGCCAGGATACAAACAGAAAAATGCTCTGACGAGGCAATATTGGGAAATAAATGTATGACTTAAAGTATTGTTAAATTAAAGACAATAGAGAATTTATCTGACCTTTTCAACTTTTGTAGGAGGCTGGATGTCAGGATGATGCATCAGTGAGTAAAAAATGACAGATGGGACCTCCTGTGAACTTTGACTCCAACCACATTGCATTGGTTTCAGTGGATTGGATGTGTATTTCTATTAGAAAATGTCAGCCAATCGGTGCCATTTCAGTGACATATGATGAAACATTCTCCTTATTTGTCTTGCAGAATAGTAAATTAATTACTCCCGAGGTTCCCTATGTTTGAATAGAAGTGAGGGGTCAAGCTGCCTCACAGGGCTGGTAGCCGCTAAAAAATTAATTAGTCAGTGGAGAGTTTTAGTGTCCTGTGATGCTGCTTCAGAGGCTTTTTGCCTTGGAGAAACAATGAGCAGTAATCATTTTAACTTAAAACCTTCAAATTGAAGGAAATGTGTATTCAAGAATAAGAATTAGGATATTAACGTTTGCTCTTGTATTTTAGTTGATGTTCACAAAGAAGTGGCGTCAGGTATCAGGAGAGACTTCAGAGCTGTAGTCTAAAGTTTACTGGAGGCAGCAGACTTTATTAAATTACTAACGTTTTGAAGCAGGTGTGTCTTCATCATAACTGAACAGAGACTCACATCCTCCTAAATAACTTAAAGAGACTCATTCAGCACAGGCTGCAGAAGAAGGGAGGGGACAAAAAGACATTTCATAAATAAGTCCATAATATGTATCCAAATATAAGTAAACTATATTAAATAGCTTGTATTAAACTGCTATAAATAGCTATACCACTCACCTAATAAGAAACAACCCAGCCTAAATTAGAAGAGTGGACAGCATGTAGAAAATAATCTATTATATCAATTGATGTCTCATCATTTAAACATGTTGGCAAACCAAAAATCAGAGGCTGTACAAAAAGTGTGAAAAAAAGTGGAATAAAGTAATTCTAAAGACTTAAAAAGGCTTTTAAACGATCAATAATGGTTAATCAGGAGAAATATGATAATAGGCAGGACTCAGTAACTGGATGGATGATTACATACATACATACACAGAACATACATTGCTACTTACTTCACATCTTACAGTAAGTGACTCACATCGGGGTGGCTTTGCTGTCCGCCCACAGATGCCTACCCTAAAACAGAGGTGATCTATACTTGGACCAAAGGGCCTCAGCATTCAGTGGAGGTCCCTCCCGAGTCCTCCAGCCTCGTTCAGTACGATCTCATCGGCCAGACGGTCTCCAGTGAAACGATTCAATCCATCACAGGTGAGACTCGCTCGTCCTTTAGCCATTTTAATATACTGAATTATACTGAATGCTTTCAAGCTAAATGTTTGCAGCGTTTGATGTGATGCACTTGGTTGTTTATTTCTCCAAAAAAAGAGTCGACTATCTTTTATTGAAAGAAAGAAGAGATGTTCAGCTGTCTGTGTGCATTGTACTATGTCAAACCTGGTAGATTTGCCAGGTCTACTGTGTATTTCCACATGAATGACAGGACAAATACTGTAGAAAAGCAGCACGGGTGGTAGATATTGGAAGGATTTAGACTCCGGCCTCTTGAATTCAAACACTGTTAATATCATGAGTCAAGGCTTTCACTTCATAAATACTGAAGGATCCAAAAAAAGATTTTAGCAGCAGGAAGTTGCAACAGGTGGCATGTGTCCATTTAGGTGAGAATGGATGGGGGTCACTAAAATATAGAGGATGATCAAATAGAATCAAATGTGACGTCTGTCTAAAGCTGCATTAACTGAAATCTGTCAGCCTGCAACTTTAAATTCTTTGTTAAACTAATTCATTCCTGTTGATCCTCCAGGTGAATATGTGGTGATGACGGTCTACTTCCACTTAAAACGTAAAATGGGCTACTTCATGATTCAGACGTATATCCCCTGCATAATGACAGTAATCCTCTCCCAAGTGTCCTTCTGGATAAATAAAGAATCCGTCCCGGCACGCACAGTCTTCGGTAAGTAGACCTCACACATCCCTCATCCTGCACAGCCTTTCTGCTCTCTGTTTATTTATTATATGCCTGCATGCCAACTTGAGTGTCTCTTCACTGAACAACAAGGTGATTTTACAGTGTGAGGTGATTATTGGGAATATAAAGAGCTATAAAGAGAACTGTTTTTTTTTATATTAAGATTGCTACGTGAAATGCTATTAGTTGTAAAACAGGTTTTAAGTGGAAGAATGAACAGCTGACTACATAAAGGAAGAAAACGTCTAAGCAAAGATGCCTCGAGCAAAGACAACGAATGTGGATCTACAAAAATTGTTTTGGCTTATCACAATCCTCTCAAGATGAAATATAAATATCCCTCTAAATGGGTTGAAACTGTAATAAAACCATGATGGGCCCCGCGAGAGTATTTGAAGTAGTTGTTAGAGGCAAGATGCACCAGGGGGTAGTTTGGATTTGGATTGTAGGTATCAACAGGTTTTTAATTATAAAGATATAATATAATAAAGATTATTTTTAGCATTTTTTTCACTTTTATTGGACAGCAGAGGCAGAGAGGAAACAGGGGAGAGAGGGTTATGAACAAATAGGAACATCCGTGGCAACTGAAGCCGACTTAAGCTGCAGTTCCGCCACTTGAGGCTGTCTGCAGAAGTGATCAATCTCCATAAGCCCTCATGTTAAAATGCCCAACTTTACAACAGAAATAAACATGTCCTGTTCATGATAACTGTACAGGGGTTTATTCACCTGTTTAAATTATATTAAGGCTTAAAGTTATGGTTGCTGTCTGTAACTGAACCGGTGATAATGCGGCCGCTGACTGACCCTGCGGGATGCATCATAAACATTTGGCTACCAATGCACTCCACAGTTATTTAATTTTACACAAAAAATACTATATAATCAGGATTCTCTCTTTACCACAGAATAAATCTTTTTAAAAGTCTGAAGTTAATTTAAAGTGGCCTATGTATAAGATTTTGTAGCATCTAGCGATGTAGTTGCAGATAGTTGCTCACCCTCCCTTTCCGAGAGCGAAGGAGAAACTACGGTGCCTACAAAACTATTTGCAGCCAAATCTAGGTTTGTCCATTCTGGGCTAATGTAGAAACATAGCAGACTCCATGTATAAAAAGGGCTCTCACTAAGGTATCGCAAACACCACGATTTCTATATTTTGGTGATTATACACTAATGAAAACATACATATTAATATTCCATTTCTGCCAGTATCCTCCTAAATATTACACACTGGACCTTTATGCTCGGTATTTTATCACATTTTCAAAGATTGTTGAATTATCCATGATTTCTGCGTTATCAGTTGCTTTCAGCTTTTTGGCCTGTGACCCAGTTACGCTCTCCCTGGCTCCCCTGGCACAACATTTGGGTCCCAGTCCTAGAATAGACCGATGTGTGTGTGTGTGTGTTGATGGAGAGGCAGAATAACAGACAGAACTACTAAAACCAGACCTAGGTGTTGTTGTTTTATCATTAACAGACCTCTCACTTTGTCAACCATCCATTATGTTGAAGGAAAGTCATTCAATGATAATGGCACTGACGCTTGTCCTCCATTTTGTAAGTAGTTCTGATAGATTATGTTTAAGCACCATTTACAACGGGTAATTTTAATGTATCACCATGACTAATGAGAGAGAAAGAAAAACAGTGTCAGTGTCAGGTGTTATTCTTTCAGCTCTGTGACATGTAGACTGTTCATGATGCTAGAAGTATGTGGAGAGAACTAAATATCAATGACATACATTGTAAATCATTAACTAATGCTTTATTGATCAGTTACAAGCAGAACCTTTGGTTGCTGGCTGTGAAACGTCAATTTGACTTTGTGTCAATTACTTTTTGGAAAAAGGAACCCGGACTAAATTATTTTGTTAAGAGCTTATTAAGCAGTTATTATTGGCTTAATAACATATATAACTACATTATTACCAAATAGAAAGGATAAATAACACATAATCCCCAGTACAAGCATCAGGGATGACAAAATGTTAATTTATTTCTATTGTGGTGCTTAAAACTCCACCGATTTATGCATCACATTCGTTAAACTGAACAGTTACAAAATCAATATTGATGGAGAAAAAAAAGAGATATCGTCTGTTTTATTCCACACATTAAAAATCTGATATCTACATTACCCAGAATACAACTCGACTGCTGACAGTTCGGTCAGAGATTTGGGTGTGTAGCTGCTAATTTAGCCCTAAGCCGCGAGTCTCAAGCAAAGATGAGGAGCGGGTTACAGAAAGTCTCGTAATCTCACGTGTTTCTCACTTCCGGACCAACTAATTTATCAGAATTCATGCAGCTCCCTCCGAAAGGCTTTATGTATAGTTCTCCCCAAGACCTGTAAACAGACTGATGTTTAAAAATTGGTGGAGTTCCCCTTTAATTATAATAATGGGGCTGCTGTTGGCTTGCAGTGACATTTAGTCAAACTATGACAGCATACTGAATCACTAATGGTGACCAAACAACCAACTGCCGTAATGACACACACACTGTAGTGTCACCTGTATCCATTCAGTGCATTTGACAGACACAGTGTAAGTTTCTGCTGTCGACTGAATAGTTTATGTTTTGAGTTTTTTAACTGAGCAGAAAAACGCTGCACGACCCTAGAAGTGTCTCTCAGTACTGTGCAGTGTAATAAAGCACCAGGGGATCAATGCCGCTCTCCCGCAGTGACCAATGTATCTGACAGTCCAGCTGCACGGTCCCCGCCTCCCCGCCCCAAACTGTCCAGAATGACAGAGGCATCACAGCAGCGCAACTATTGTCGTATCAGTTGAGCCTCTGAGGCAGCGGATTTCTGCTGTTATCCGCTGTGTTTAAATACACGTGTGTGGCGGTGGTGAGTGAGGTTGGGGTGGGAAGGGGAGGGAGGGTGGTCTGTGTTTGGATTTCTCCTCTTCCTCCCTGCAGCCACACTCTGTTTTGACTTCCTGCCTTGGTGACTCAACCACTGTGTCCTGCTGTGAGCGAGGAAGAGGCAGTTTGTCAGGAAGACAAACAGGAGTGGAGGGATGATTAGGGTTGGAGCTTCTTGGCTAGAAAAAGCAACATTTTTTAACAAGCTCATTCACAGCATCAAATGGTTTGTTTCTATAACTGAAGCTTGTCTGGAATGAGAGCGTGCAGGTGTGGCCTTTAATGGTAGAGGAGGTCAGATGGCTCTTGGAAACACATTGATTCGCTTTCCTTGTGAGAAGTAAGATGAGAAGTATGATAACTCTCTCATGTCTGTGTCTGAATTACATAAATGGAGCTAGGAGACACGTTTATCTTAACATAAAGACTGTAAGCAAGGGGAAACAGCAACTCTGGCTCTCTTCTGAAGTGCATTAATTAACACAGTGTATCTAGTTTGTTTAATCGGCACACAAACATAATATAAAAATGACATTTTGTGGTTTTGGGGAGAGTTGATACTTTGTGTTTCTGTCCATTTGCGTGTGTTAGTTAACTGAGCCTCAAGGTGCTCTGTGTAGTCATGCATGATGTTTTGCAGGTTACATCACAGGAGAAGCCATGTAAACAGTCATTTTGATATTTTAGTTTTAAAATCTTAATGTGTAAGTGTCTATTGGGCTGAGAATTCATTATTAGATTTTTAACTGAAGAAACTGTTAAATTTATTCACTTTCATCCTGATGCAAGCGATTGTGGCATCAAGAAGAAACAAGGTTTAAAGCAAAGGTAAATAGGGCTGCAACATTACTGATTAATCAGATGATAATTTTCTCAATCAATCGATTAGTTGTTTGCTCCATAAAATGTCAAAAAATTATGAAAATCAATGTTTCCCAAAGCCTAAGGTGACATCCTAAAATATCTGGTTTTCTTAAAATTGTATTAACTAAAAATTAATAATTGTTTATCAAAATAGCTGACGATCAATTTAGTAGTTAAAAAACTAATCAATTAATTGACTTTTTTAATGGTTTTCAGTGTAGAAATGGGAGGATTTTATACGTACAATTATTTATTAGTTTCTAATTATAGCCTGTGTTTACTTAATCTCTACATTGTGTTGTGCCATAAATATTTCTCACTGTAGTCAATACTTTAGTGAACAAAAGCCAAGCACATTGGATTATTATATTTCGCACAGATGTAGTGGCTGATGTTAATTAGAGGTTCTGGTAAATGTATTTTGTGCTCAGCTAGCTGTTTTCAAGCTGCTTTTAGTGTTTTTACTAAGCTAAGCTAATTGCCTCCTGGCTCCAGCTCTGTATTTAATGGACAGACATGAGGTTCATATGAATCCTCTGTAACACTTTATTTGAGAGCGGGTGCATACAATTGCCATGAATCTGTCGTAACCATGAAGGAATCTTCTGAATGTTTATCACAATCAGGTTTATATCCAGGTAGGTTTTGTATATACAAGGCATTTCCCTTCGTATATTGGTGCATAACAATAAAGACTATCTGCTGTTGAGAAGCATACATTGACTATAACTAAAATATTATAAAGACAAAAAAAAAGACAATGACATTAACCCATAACCCCATTTGTCTTATGCACACAACTGTAAATAAAGTGATACCAGATCTTCTCGTCTAGCACTTTGACACAGATATTGAACTATTTATTTAGAGACTAGATTTGTCTGTACCCTCTAAACTGTGGTATTTAGCATCTGTTTTTCTATTTTCAGTATCTAAGGTACCAAAATATCCCCGCAGGCTGCAGTCTTGTCATTGTGCGGAGGTGAAAATGAAACAGTCGGTGTAAAGATCTAATTGGTTGACTGGTAGCTCAACTGTAGCACTACAATCAAATAAGTGAAAGCAAACGTATCTACTCAAATATAAAAAGGCTCAAATACAGTACAGCACTGCACTATTAACACATATTTATTTCTTTATTAGTTGCACTGTAGACATGAAAGCTTTTAACGTATGCAAAGTTCCAGTATATCTATCAACCATCTCGTTTTTTTTTTCTTATGTTGAGAACAGCTTTATATTAGAGGTTAATATCCTCCGTCTGTGGCCTCAAGCCGCAGCTCACCTATCAATGTCACCCAGCTGGTTTTGATTGACAGGTAATTATATGGCGGTCACGTCCGGGGCGCGGGGGATGAATTTATGTTGGGCAAGGACTCTGCAGCACAGATTGTTCCAGGTCTCCAACGTAAAGGGGATTTTCTCCAAATCACATTATTGCTATTGGTTAATAATATGAAGGACAAATGATGAGCTACAGGCTTATACAGTAACCTTCTGTTACACATGTGACCTTGTGTGCTGGCCAGATTAGGTTCTCGATTTATTTGTACGGTATCTCTATTGGTACAGCAAAGTCAAATGTGTCCTTTAGTTCTTTGTGGTATAAACTCCCTTCACTTACATTGTTTGTACAGTTGGGGTAGTCCACGGTTGCTGGTGTGGAGTAGGAGATACACATACATTTAGGAAACTGTAATCTCTCAGTGACGATATATCTTTTGATACACATCAGACTTGTAGCTATTTGGAGGCAGAGTTTGTCTGCAGGCAGAAATAATCCTATTGGCCAGGTTAAACCTTAACTGGCGAAGCAGTTGTTTGTCCTCCGTGAAGTACATTTGACTACATCTCAGTGAAAATGGATAAAAAAGAGAGAGGTGGTAGTGACAGTCACACTGAAGGAAAATATCTTACCATAATTTGTTCATGTTAGCTTGTTAATGTGTAAAAAAGTGTAATATGGTTGAAGCTTAATACAGAATGAAGTTGTGCTGATAAATGTTTTTAAATTAAAGGTCCAGTTTGCAACATTTAGGAGGATCTATTGGCAGAAATTGGATATAATATCCATATGTATGTTTTCATTAGTGTATAATCAGCTGAAAATAAGAATTATTATGTTTTTGTTGCCTTAAAATTAACTGTTTTTATCTACAGAACTGACAAGGGATTTCCAATCTGCAACTACAGCGCTAGATGCCACTAAATCTTACACACTGATCCTTTAACAATGAATAATATATTTGTAATGTGAAAGACATTGTTTGTAGTGATGAACCCACAGAGAATCATCATGCAGTTCCTTTATTCTTTAGTGTTTTTCATTGTTTTTGTTTCATGGCCCGTAGCTTTACTGCTTCACACACACACTGTTCTCATAAAAACTTACTTTTAGCTAAATGTTAGCTCAGCTTCACTCCTGTTTTGGATCTGTTGTGGTCTTCACTGACTCCTGAGAGAAATATATGGATATTTAGCTGCTGAATATCCACTTTCTTCACCAGCTAACCTTGCCTGATGTTTGATGCTAAGCTGTTTTCAACAAAAAAAGGCACCCAGCACCAAACAACAGACAGAATAAGTTAGCTTTTAGCTGGTGAACATAGTGGAGCATTTAGCAGCTAAAGAGCCAATTATTTCCCTTAGGAGGTGATAAAGACCAAAATGGAGCTAAAAGAAGAGTAAATACTGAACTAACATTCGCCTGGTAGCAGGAAACACGACTCCAAATGAATGTTTCTCTGTGTCTACTGGATGTGTAAACTGCTAACTTTTTGCCAACACATATCAAGTTGTTAATAAGTAAATTTTTTATATGTGTACAGCTTGTTGCCATGGCCCCCTAAGTGGCCCAAAAGACCCCAAAAAACATTCAATCAATGTAGGTGTAAACACTTCTTTTTGTCTCCCATTCCAGAGAGCCGAACGTATTCTGTTCTTTATCCTCCTGCATTCAGTTAATGAAATATGCTGATGAGGAGCAACATACTGTACATGGGTTATTGAACACTGTGCAAATGATCTCTATCATCATTTATTTGGCAACGACACGAAGAAAATCTCTTGCAGGGTTTCTCATTCTTAGAGCAGTTTCACAAGCAGATAAATGTTTAGTCTTAATTGTAAATCGTTTTTATTACAAATTAGATGTATTTTATTAGACACTTGGACTTATGCGGTGACCTCTAACACAGATATGTTTCATATTGTCCTGTTTTTCCACTGAAGGCATCACCACTGTCCTGACCATGACGACACTCAGTATCAGCGCTCGCCACTCCCTGCCCAAGGTCTCATACGCCACCGCGATGGACTGGTTCATCGCTGTGTGCTTTGCCTTCGTCTTCTCTGCCCTCATTGAGTTTGCCGCTGTAAACTACTTCACCAACGCACAGATCGAGCGGGCCAAAAAGAAGCCAGCCAAATGTCCCCCGGTACCCCAAACAACGCCTGTCAAGGTCAAGGACGGCGAGGAAGTGCTGCAGGTGATTTTTGTTTCCTTCAAAGTGGCCGTGGCAAATAGTCTGATAGTACTTAACTTCAAGGAGCACTTACACAGCATGTCCCTTATTATGTGCTTACTGTATCTGGCCTTTAGCCTAGACTTTTGAACGGCGAGGAGTGGGCCAGCCTGAGGACCGTCAGCTGTGCTCCTGCTCATAAGAGCTGAGAGGCTCAGAAATGTAAAGAAAAGAGGAGAAAACTGATCCCAGGATGTGCGTTTAGGCCTCTATTTAACACCAAAACCTGCTTGTATCTCACTGTTGAACTGAAAAGATTATGATGAGTTTTTAGCACCACAAATCTGAGCATACTGTACTTAAATCCCAGGCTTCTGAAAGCTCATGTGGTTCCACATCAAACAACAAACACGGCACTAGACTTTAATAAATTGGCGGTGACACACGCAACCACTATTTTACGGTCGTCCACAATGTTTAGGCTTTCGTATATCGCCCACAAATGATGTTGATTATGTGTTCACTGTTCCCGAAAAAGGTCAAAATATGAATTCTACCTGTTTCTTTCACCTGATTACACAGATAATTGCTCCGTCAACCACAGCTCGACATGTTGGAACACGTGTTAAATGAGGTGGACAATAAAATTAAACACTTAAAATATTTCTTACCTGTTACCCCCAGATCAGCCCGGGTAAATTTAGCTTTTGTTCAGCCATAAATGTAGCTAATGTGCTAATGTAAAATGTGCTAATTCGCTGACTCTGGTTTAGAGAAGAAAATACGAGGAGCGAGAAAACAAAACAGCATTCAAAAATAGCTTCAGATCACAGATGTGTACGGCTAATCATGAGGTGTTCCTCAATTATGGTGCTTGCGGTGGGACCTTTATTTTGAAATTCCACATGAATACACTGACATAATCTCCTATGTCTGTGTCACTAGTTGAAACAAATTACATTGACACCATGGTAGCTGACATATGGATTGGATCAGGATTCATGAATATGCCATGAAGCTATTTTAGAGCTCTTTTTGTCAGATGTGATGAATGTGTTACAAATCACTGTTGTGTGTAGCAGTGCATTTATGGCGCTGGATAAACACTGTTTTACAGATGGGATGGCTGGAGGAAGTGCGTATTCCTTCTAAAGAGATGAAAATAAATAAATATATAGGTCTACTGTTAACTTATCACTGAAGCTGACATCACCCATGCAATGCGTGTGTCAGTTTTACACTAACTACTTTAAGTTGCCCCTTCCAGTCCAAATCCCAGTGTGGCGTAATCATGCCTGAATGCAGTATAGTGACAACGGCACTTCAGTGGATTAGTAGGTTGCCACGGCAACGCAGCCCGAGTACATCTGTATAGGTTTCAGAAAAGGCTCTGGCACTGGGTTGGGGTGGCGGGGGGGGAATTAACTCTATTTTCCTCGAGAGCAGGTCCTGCTGGCGCTAACCAGGGTTTGGCAACAGGGTCAGGGTGTGTTGATGGTTCACACACACACACACACACACACATAGTTCCTCTGCTGCACATGGGACACAATAACACTTTCAGTTTCAGGGGGGGTGGATTATTCCTGCAAATGCCTTAGTACCAGCATCACACTCTCCCTGCTTGAAAACATCAACGCTCAAAGGATAAGCTCCTTTGACGCTACACTGCATTACAGCCCCGATGAAGTGCTACCTACTTTCTGTCTTAAGCTTGTGTGAAATGAGTGAAATCCTCGGTAAGTGACATCTGTATTGCACACACTCGACTGCTTCCAGATGAAGGCCATCTGTGTCGGGGGGGGACTGTAATCAGATCAATATGACAAGGTTTATGTTGCCCGGTTGCTTTTCAGGAAGGAAAAGCGAGTGAGTTTTTACCTTGCCTGCAAATGCCTTCAAAACGAGAAGCAGACAGGAGGAAACTACGAATCCTAATTTTCTCAGCTTTATTTATTTTATTTTCTCTTCTGACTCACTCGGACCAACTTTAGTTTGCAGTGCATAATATTATCACTTTGTAAATAAGTGTATTTATCAGGGTTTTAATAATTTTGTTAAATATTTTAAGCAGATATAGTATTTAAGTATTTACCGATTTAAAAGGATATAAAAAGCCTCTGAAACGCTATTCAGACCATGATGTAACACTTAATCTCTTCACCTAATGAAACTTCCTTACTCGGATCAATAGCTCATTGTGGACTATAAAATATAGCCTTGTCTGAGAAATCGATATTGGACATTTTAAAAATCAGATATATTGACTGAAACAGCAGTTTATGATGAGGATTCTTCAAATAAATCATGTTATTAAAGAATTGTGAACAAGGTACTGACATTCTGGCTTGGGGAGTAACGAGTTACAACTGAGTTAATTAATCAGGATACAAAAAAAAGATTAGATTAGATCAGATTACAGTTACATTTAGTAAAAAAAGGGGATTGTTTAGCAGGATTACAATTTCAATATACATCAGTTTTTCTTTAAAAACACATTGAGCATACGACACATTTTAGATAAAAAAAAACTTTTCGTTTCTAAGGTTACATTGTTCTGTTGTCTCATAAAATACACTCGTCAATACTTCTTATTGGCATTCATTTTCATTCATTTTTATTTGTATATTTGGTGTTGAGTTAATTCAGAAGTAACAGTAATCAAGTTACATTACTTTAATACTATAACACTTGGATAAAGGTAAGCAATTAGTACTTAGTAGTAGTAGTAGTAAGTGACCCTCAGAGCCGTGCTGACATTACTTTGATTTAGATTCTACTGTAGACTCCCAATATTGGTAAACTTCTGTATCAGTGCAACTTTAATAAACAGATTATTATTGGTGTTTTCTCTCTTTGTCAACAGAATCCTGATACCAACGGGAACCTGAGAAAGCGGATGAATTATATTTCCCACCAAGGGCCCAGCAGTCAGCAGAGAGCCCAGTCCACCACCAATATTTCTGGAGTGGGAAGAGCGAGACCGCTGCGACCTTTAGTCAGCGGAGCCAACGGCAGCTCCTCCACCCTCTCCCGCTCCAGCCCCAAATCTGAGAGCCTGCTCAGCGTGGCCTCCTCCTCCGCCCAGCTGGTGAAGAGCACGCCGCAGGCTGCAGCTTCCACACCAGACGTGATGGCGGCAACACCGTGCAAGCAGAACGCCAGCTCCTCGTCTCTGCAGCATCTGCTCGGGCCCAAGCTGGAGCGCATCCAGATGATGGGGAACAAACTGGAGCTAAAGCAGACGCCGTGCTCTCAGCCCACTACTGCTGGTATGGGTGGAACCAGCAAAATTGACAAGTATGCACGGATCCTGTTTCCGGTGTCCTTCGGGGCTTTTAATATGGTCTACTGGGTGGTTTACTTATCAAAGGACACGGTGGTGGCAAAAGGCGGCTAGACTTTGCTTTGGCAACAAGCGACAACTCATTTCTTCTAACAGACGGGAAGCTAAGGATTATGGGAGTTTGCAAACAATAAGAGGAAACTATTGTTCTTGCCAAACACATAAACAAAAAGTGCTCACCAAGCACTTCCATATCCTGGAGAACACACTCAGAATACATTTATTTTTTCTTCCTAAGGTCCTCGAACAGCAAGCATGGGAACAAATCAACCAAATTAGAAATATCTGAGTCAACAGAAGAAAAGAACACCTGCACACTGGAATATGCTACTGTCCTCTTTATATCGTGCTACATCTGACTGTAAAGGTCTTCACTGGCTTCAACTGCCTCATGATCCCTTTTGGCCTGCAGTCGTGGTTAAAGCATGGGATTTTTTCATTTTCCTATTTTTGTACCCTGCACCCGGCAAGATATTTGGATGTGTGCACCACCGTCCTGAAAATGAACTACACCGACGCTATGTAAATATATACATTTATTAGGATAAATGGATTTATATTTAATGATTACAGTGTACTTCAGTTTGAATATTAAGATGTGTTGCTTTGGTGCCAGCAGGCTAGATGATGCAAAGTTAAATTATTTTAGAGAACACAGGGACTCCGGTAGTGGTTTCCAGGGGCTTTCTCTTTATCCTGATAAACTATAATTCCTGAATACTGGCCAAATGACAGTCACACTAAAATGAAGAAAGGTTTTGGTCAGAATAAAAGTCCTCAACTGAGGCCGAGTGGAGCTTTGGCCCTGGAACTGATCAGCCCTGAAAAGCCTCTCTTGTACAGTACCTACTTGCAAAGCATCTTTCTTATACAAGATGGATTAACTAAACGGGAAATACTGAAGATGAAATTTGGGGATCAGTCGGGCAGAAAGTAGTAAAGACAAGTTATTAATTCCTGTAACAGTAGGATTTAAGCTTCTTTCCTGCCATAATGGGTTACCAAATAGTAGACAAAGATTGTGCAAGTGATTAAAATACAGTCATTGCATGAATAAATAGAGGGAGCAGAAAGTAAAGCCATTCGTCAGTTAGATCACCGCAGCAATAAAATAGTGAGTTGGTTGTTTGTTTAGGGACATTTGGCTATCACAATAAAGGAACTGTTCAACAACTGCTTTGGGGGAAGAGACTGAGCTGACTGCTGTCATCCACCTCATTGAATTGTGTCTAACAGATGTTAGAGTGAGAATGAACCTGTTTCCGGTTTGTTTTACATTATTTCACAGCATTGCATGGTGTTAAACCTGTCTCACGTGTTACTGGATGAGGTCTACAAAGGACAGGGGCAGATCTAGAGAAATATTCATGGAGTGGGGAGGCAAAAATATATATGCTGATTTAATCACAAAAAATTTGCTTGGAAAAGCTTCCAAATGAAGATATTTTAATTAAAAAACATCACATTATCATAGCACATTAGTAAAACACTGAATAGAAATATCTTTAGTTAGAAACCAATACATTTTATTTCCAAATCAAATCTTTAAACATTTTTCCAAATACATTTTCATTTAACTTAATCATCTAAAATGTGACCATAAAATTATATGTGTTAATTTAACATTTTTAACACGTTATTTTTAATGTTAATTTAAATTAATCTGTTAATTTGACAGCATTTGGAGCCCCTGGAGATCTGGAGCCAAAGCAGTGTTGTTTTTTTCACATTGTGAAAGTTGGATGAAGCAAAGGGTACGTGTTTGTTTGAAGTGGAACAGCCTGTTGAGTTTTATTTTTCAGGCAGCCTCAGAGTTAGCTGATGTACAGCTGTCAGTCATTCATTCAGCCGCTGTTAATTGGGCCAGCTTTAGGGTAATGGGATTTATGCTAGCTACACCATATTACCAGCCAGAAAGAAATCCTAATACAAGTCTGAGTGCAGCGTTGCCTCTAGCCCTGCTGTAGGAAATAGTTCAACATTTTGTGAAATACATTTTTCTGCCTTTTCTCTGAGAGTTAGATCAATACCAGTCTGTACCCTTCATATAATATACAGCCAGTAGTTGGTTAGCTTCACTTCGCCTAAAGACTGAAGGCAGCCGGCCTGGATCTGTCCAAAACTAACAAAATCCATCTGCCAGCACCTTTAAAGCTCACTGATTAACTTTACTAATTATACACCAGGAAGTCAGCTAGCAGGCCAACTGTTTCCCACTGTTTCCAGTCTGCCAATGGTAAGCTAAGCTAACCGGCTTACAAACATAAGAGTGGTATCAACCTTCTAATCTAACTCTCGGCAATAAAGCAGATAAGTGCATTTCCCAACATGCCGAACTCAACTTATATAAGTCCTGTTTGTCTCTGTGGAGATGTGACAGTGCATTCAGTCCTGTCCTCCTAGAATATAAAAGTGGCCCAGAAAACCTTCAACCATATCGAACTTAAAATAGCTTCCTGTGTGATCAGGACCTACCCTCAGAGGAGATGAAATATAGTGCTGATAAGTGAATATTTGAATGTGTGAAGGACGTCATTACCTAAATATCACACAACATGACGTCAGACGTTGTCCTCTCAGCCGGCTCCTGCGTCGAGGATTTCTTGTCATTGTTATTGAGTCCTTTCTCCTTTCAAAGTGACATTTTTAGTGCAAACAAGACTTCTGTCCAGAAACCATCACACAATCATAGTCTTGGAAAATAATTAGACTCTCTGACATCCTTTGACATATAAATCTTCTTTACAAGATAATTTACAAGATACATCCTCAGTACATTTTGGCAAAAACCCTGCTCCACAAATAGGATATAGTTCCTCATGGCCTAATTTACTTGTCTCCATTATTCAGTGGAGTTGAAGGTTAAACAGTCGGTGGATGAGCTCAGCTCCACTGTACACCTCTGCAGACAGAGATGTCATATGGATACAGTGCGTGTGGGGATTCATGATGTAGTGGGTGCCTAGTTTCTTGCTCCAATAGCCGTATCATCCATGTAGCCATGATTGTTGGCCCTTGTCGATTGGTGAGTGTAACAGGAGTTATGATGCTGCCACGGCGGCGAGCAACGTGCTGGCTGATGGACAGATCAAGATGCCCGCCGCCACTCACCTCTCCTAAATGCAGTCATGTGTGAAATTGATTTTGCCGTTGTTACCTCCCTGTTGGCCTCACTCTCCCTTCTCTGTCTCTCACAACAGTGTACACAACAACAAAAAAAAGTCTCATCATGAAAACACAGAACATCCGTGAACTAATGAGGAGCCTGTCAACAACAGATTGATGTTCAGTGTTTATGTGGCGTGACTCTGCTGCTCTAAATGTGTGCAAGATTGATGGAGCTGTCAACGCCAGGTTGTGAGTTTTCTGGGGTTTTGTTGGGTTTTTTTTTCTTCTTCTTTTAAACAAACATGCTGTTTCTAGATGACAGACAGATAGTTAAAGATGCTCCACACGCTCACTCACAAGCTGACACTGGTGCAGGTTTGTGGAAAGTTCAACTTCATCTTGAGATCAAGCTCTCAATTAATCATTGCCATTTCAGCTGTTTAAATAGTTCAACAGTATCAAAATAGTGCAGATGGGTTGGGTAAAATGGGGCAGTCATTGTAGTTTTAGAGCACTTTTTGAAGTAAATCATGGCATTACACTCCCTCTAGTGGCTCAACTGACCCCTTTTTTATTTCGAACACAATCCTATTCGATCCTGCTTGTTGCCGTTCAGGAATATTAATAAACATGATGATGAGAGTTTTTATTCAGCTTCTGCTTTTCTACCAGAAATGTTGGTTTTCAGTTGGCTCTGAGGTGCTAAAAAACTGAACGCTACAGGGTCAGGACACTTTTTCCATTTTTATTGCTTTGCGCATGATTGGGTTTGTTGAAAAGTCACTGGTTTATAACAAAGAAACAAAAATGAAGCAGAGAATCGGAGGCGTCCAGCTGTCAATTACTTACAACTAAATAATCACACTGACAAAAGTGTGTTGTCTAAAAAAAGAACATTTTTCTTTTTTCTTTTTTTAGCAGAAGTTCAAAACTTAGTTTCCCTTTAAATGTCTTTTAAATTATTTGATCTCCGCTGACAGAGAAAAACCTCCTTTATGTTATAATCATAAGGGATTTAAGGACACAAAATGTACTGTATGTAAGGGTGATCTGACTAACCTTGTTTTTAGGAAATAACTCCTCATCCTGGTAACAGACTTTGAAACCTGTGTATTTTTATATAAAGTGGCAAAAGAGCATTTTAAAGACCCCGAAACCCAGTGCTGTCAGTGACATTAAGACAGTGATATACTACATATGCCTAAATGGCTACACAAGTCCCTTTCCAGTCAATAGAGCACTCTCCAATAATGTCAGAAAAGTTTAACTTAATAGTTTTGCACTGTAGTTTCTCTTTATAAATCTCCAAATAAGTCAAGATTATTTCAGAGTCAACCTGAAACATGATGGATAGCTGTTCACACATTCAATAACAAGAGCAAGACATTTACTGTAGGGTGTTTAATGATTGTGTAAATGGACTAAACAACTAAATATATTTATTAGAAGTAAGAGGCTGGGGAATTTGTGTGATTGCCTGGTTGTGTAAAGAAGGATTTCAGAACAGTCTCTATGTTGGTTACTATATCCAGTTCATGGCCTCACACTAAACATTTAACATCTTGAGGGAGAAGAACCACTAGAGGGAGCAACATGCTGTGACTTCAGGTGATCAGAATCAGACTGGCTTCAGTACATAACGCTCACACAGGCTGATTTGCATTAATTTCCCTGATTTTAAAGGGTTAAGTGCTCTGAGAGTGAGGGGATTCAGAGTGTACATGAAAATGAGGAACAGTTTAATTTCATGAGCCACTCTCAAGAGATTAGCACAGCAACACTGTACAATAAACAATCTCATCTGTCTTCATAGATGGGAATCCTTTAGGCTAAATGTTGTCTGTTTGGGGGTAACCGGTTTAAGAGGGGGTTGGGGGTTTCTTCAACACAGAAGCTTCAGCAACAAAAACTGAAAGAAATGGGCCTCAACTTTATTCCCATATTTTATCATATCTTCATTTGTACTGTATTATTGTGTTTTGGAAGAGCTAGAAGACACTTTAACCTGAACTCTTATCACCAATGAACTGTTGTTGGTAACTCCATTCCAGCTTTATGAGACATGTTTCGGTATATTTTAATTATTTTGCTCACATATCCAATAGTTTTATCATATGTTTTAAATATTCTTTTTTAGCACACTTTTCTTGCAGCTTGTGTGTCTAGAAATGGTTTCCTGTGTGATGAGATCTAATTTAACCCAGTTTTTGAATGGCATAGGCCATGATAATTAACGTGTAGGCCCTGGGTGAGTGAATATAGGATAATACATTCTAATTTGCATTATACTTTCAAGTCTTTTTGAGGGTTACTGATATTCCCGGTGAAGAAATGTGTCATGATTCCCATCGTTTGTTGTGTCATAACATTTACACGCGTAGAGTGAAGAGCCTGAAAGTCTTTTCTTCTGGTGCGTGTTTGCACCGGTGATGTGGAGCAATGTTTTCTGGAGTCACGATCTCGATGAAACCCTCAATAATAATACTCAATAGTAGGAGCACCAAGCAATATTTAGAGTATTAGATAAGCCACACAGAGACAGCAATAATGTAAACAAAAAGCATAGAACATGACATACAGTATGTACACAACCTTAAATTGCTTCCTTACATAAAGTAAAGCTGCACCAAAGGACTCATTACAATGCTTTTCCATTATGTAAGAATTTAAGATAAACACTTTAATTAATTCAAGTCATAATCAAACACTAACAGACCCTTGAGTTGTACTAATATTTTAACAAAAGTGCAGAACTTCTGCAACATTGCCTGAATGAAATGGACTTGTGAATAAATGATAAATTGTGTA
Organism: Morone saxatilis; assembly: GCF_004916995.1. Classification (NCBI taxonomy): domain Eukaryota; kingdom Metazoa; phylum Chordata; class Actinopteri; family Moronidae; genus Morone; species Morone saxatilis. The sequence goes on along the minus strand of NW_023339785.1, from coordinate 21,763,666 downwards.
TTGTGTACTTAGTATTGATGCCACGTTGAATTTATCTAAAAAGGTGACAACAAACCTATGGTACTAACTATACATTATTCCAACTTGAAGTGTTTGTCATCCTCTCAAGTTGTTACAGTCTATATGCCGATAAAAATATTTTTTGAACTAATGTTTCATTTATTAGTCCTTATCCAATGCACTGTTTTGAAGAAACACAATTAAACATGTTAGACAAATCCCTGTTTCGTGTTGTAACTTCATTCGATGCTATATATTATATTATAATATTATATGACACAAGCAGGAGACACAGTTATACTGGTGGACATTTACCACGTTTACGTGTAAGTTTATTTGCAGTTAAAGCTCCAGTGTGTAACATTTAGGAGGATCTATTAGCAGAAATTAATATAATATATATAAGGTATGTTGACATTAGTGTATAATCACCTGAAAATAAGAATCTGTGTGCTTTTGTTACCTTAGAATGAGATGTTTTTATCTGCAAAGGGAGCGGGTCGTCTTCTACGGAGGCCGTTATGTTGAACCACCATGTTTTTACAGTAGCCCAGAGCAGACAAACCAAACACTGGCTCTAGAGAGGGCTGATTCTGTTTTTCTTTGTTTAGTTTTTGCCACCGTAGTTTTGTCCTACACGCTTGGGACAGGAGGGTGAAGCGAGAGTGTTGTAATCTGCAACTACACCGCTAGATGCCACTAAATCGTACACACTAGTCCTTTAAGCAGTGTAAATTGGGGGCAGCAGAACAACCTGTAAACACAATATTGGCATTATGACTATATATGGCTAACATGTTAGTAAATAATACCTAATTTACTCATATAGCACAGACACAGAATTACATGAAAATTCATTTGGAGTTGTTTTGACGATCTAACTAGTGAATTTGCGATTTGCACTCTCTCCTTTATCTCTGTTTTGGTCTCCACCAACTGCTGAGGGAAATATCTGGCTTTTCAAGCTGCTAAATCCACCATGTTCACCAGCTAGTTTTTGTCTCTATGCTGTTTGGTTCTGGGCAGCTAGTGTACAGTTAACTTGGTTGCAGACCACTATCATCATCATCTGGTTTGTTCGGTGATTAAAATTGTGAAGGAAAGCAAAATGACGATTCAGTATGATTATCAAAGCGACGTGCTGTAGGTTTATGAAGCTGTAGACAAGGAAACAAGGTCCATTAGCGCTGTAAGAGTAAACCAAATCAGTAAAGTTGTGGGCCTCAAAACAATGAGTGAAAGATACTAAAATTCTCCATATAGCTGAGGCAAACTGCATTGTTGGGTAAGAATTCTCAATGTTTTCATGACTTCAAACAACACCTTTCCCATTACACATTCATCTGACTTATTGATGGTGTCATATCAAAGCATCAGAATCAGTCGGCTTTACATAAATACAGCAGCTAAATATCTATCATGTAAATCTCCTGCATCAAAATGTGTCTCAGCAGAAAAATAGCCATGCTGTCTTTAAATGTGCCAGCGCTGTTAGGCCGAGACTGCTGGAAGCTCAGTGTCATGGTATAGTGATTACATTAAACTATTTGCCGGCCAAGAACAACCGTCAGATAAGCTGCTTGCTGCATTTAGCTAAAAGCATAGAGGCTACACACAGGGCTAATCTGATAAGCTCGCACAGGGAAGAACAAGTGCAGATGTTGACTGAATTAACTGGAAGCGCAGTTTTAGAAACTGACCTCACTCAGGTGGTGTTGGCAAAGTAACACACACCAAGGGTTGCAGTGAGGTGCTGATCACTAGAAGTAGAAAGTGTTGCACACTCTGGCTCCATATGTATTTTATCTTATATTTAACTGATGATGTTTCAGAGTGATAGACTTCAGCCTGACATAGGATACACATCTACACAGTGTACAGAAAAAGTGCTAAGATATTAAGATAAAGAACAAAATAGAAATAAAAAATGTCAATACAAAAATGGGTAACGAGACCAGTAGCTGAGACAAACCCAAAAGCCTCTCCTTCCCCCTTCCCTTCCCTGTGTCCATGGAAAACAACAGCTGGTAAGTTATCTCGCCAGTTTTGTGTCACAGCTCATCACTTGTAAGGCTTGGAGAATACCGCTGGCATCCTGCCGTTAAAGAAGAATAAACTGCATAATGCGAACAAAGCTGTAATAGCTTTTCTCTAGTGTTAATGTTAATTATAGATCCACGTAAAAGGGGGGCAGTAAATATTGGACTCACTCCACCCACTGTTTGATTCAGACAATTAAAGCTGCACTAATTATTATATTTCTATCAACAATGGGTCAAGTAACTACATGTGAGTGCTGCAGGTATGATTCCTAAATGAGATTTTGCTTACCTTGCCTCGAAGTCAGCATGAATGGGTTTTTGGTTAGATACCTGAAAATAAGGTCAGTGGTTAACACAAGCTTAAGAGATTTTCAAACTTTGCTCTATGACATAAAATATGTCGTGAAATTTGAAGGTTTTACAGGTTATCTTTAAAAAGGTGGTTGCTAATAAGTGACCAAAACAAGACTACAGAGGTTGTTGGTGACATTAAACCTCACTAGTCCACCTTCACAGTTCATTTGTATTCGTGCTCTTGCAAACTATTCTAACTAAAACTTTACAACATCAACAAGATTTAGCTGAAAGAAAGTCTGTTGTTGTAGTTTTGTTTAGCGCCTAACGTTTTTGAGTCGACTCTGATGTTCCCCTCAGCTCTGGTGTTTTAGTGACTTTCAGCTCATTGTTTTGGCTATTGTACTGTATTTGTTCATTCTGACCTCTTATTGGGCAGCTGATAAAGTCACTGTACGCTACCTGTTCAGAACCAAACAGCAGACAGAAACCAGTTGATGAACATTGTAGAGCAGTCAGATATTTCCCTCAGGGTCTGGTAGAAACAAAAACAAAGCTAAAAGGAGAGTAAATATTGGCAAAATTGCTGATAATATGTCACTTTTGTGTTTCCAGCTTGTTCTGTTGACCCCGAGAAGCCCCCCAAAAATCTATTCCTGCTGTGTTAATTAACTTTTTCACAACTGAGATGTCCTTTAATTTCCTAATTTGTTAAAATTTAAATGCCATTTGTAGTTGAGAGAAATTAAAGCAGTAAATGCAATTATAAAACGTATGGATTTTGTATTTTCTTATATTTTATTTCCTATATTTTCTGTTGCTGCGTTTTAAATTAAAAACAGTAAAACTTGATTAATTTGACTGGACTAGAGAGAGAAAAATAATTACACAGCTCGCACAGAGTAATGTGAAAGTCAGCAAAGAGAGACATAAAACATAAGTAAGAGGATGTCTCAGGTCTTTATTAATTTGTATTTATTTTACCTTTATTTAACTAGTTAACTCAATTTAGAACCAATTCAGAGGTCTACCAGGATGATGTGCTATGTCCATTTGTATACTGCTCTATTATTGGAAACTGTTGAATTAATTTAAGATGTTCTTTTACTAAATACATTTATTCAGGGAACTTACAGCGCTCACTGACAGTACACAGAACACAATAAGTTAAACTGTGTGTGCCACCTAGTGGCTCTTTGGACTGCAGCAACTGGAAATATAGTACAATACACATCTGATAGATGGAACAGAGCAGCAGAAATATGAGCTACTGTCACATAGTTTACTACTACTACAAATAAACATATAACCTTATAGACGTGTTAAAGTGTTGTATGAACAGTAAATGTTGAAGAATTCAGGTTAGCAGCTGGAGAAACGTCCACCAATGCACACTCAAATTATTATTTATATTAAAAGTTTACTTATTCCTTTATAGGAGATTTCCTGATTTAAAACAGGTGACTTTTCTAACTTTAGATTATGATTATTGATTTATTTATATATAAGTATATTGAGTGTATTCTAAATACATTGGAATAAGCCTGTAAAACAGACAGTGTTAGCTTTGTTTGATTAAGCAAAATGTAAAAGGTGACAACTTTTTTATAGTTTACGCTTCTAGATCAGGATATTTAAAAACAGAGGAAGAGAAAGAGCGTCTTTAAAAACGTATTCTGTCCTAACAAGTCCAGCCTTTTTTCTCAGTATATTTTAGTTTAATTATCATAATTTTTCCACCAAATGAATGATGAATCAATATGCACTGTGGCTATAATATCTATATGCATAATCACTTCTTTAGGCCACTGAAAGATCAGCTGGCACTCATCTTTTCATACCATTCATTAAGGAAAATACAGTAAACAATACTGCTTTATCAGCTTTGTGCTACTTTAATGACACAATTTAAAACTGCCCATCTACCCAAATCTGCAAAATAAAAATAAAACATTTCTGTCATTTTTCCAGTTTCTCTTCTGTACTGTGACACTGAGGTGTGTTGTTGTAGAAACCAGGTGTGAGGAGCCCACGGGTTTAGCTCTCTGCTGTTTGTACACCGGCTAAGGCAGTTTAAATTTAGCCGCGGATAAAAAGGGAATTATTGTAGAAACTCTGGAGCTGAAGATGATAGACGCAATATGACCGGCAAAACATGGAGGAATGTCGAATTGGTTTAGTTTCCTTGGTAACCTGAGGGAAATTAGCAACAGTGAGTGCAGAAAACTCCCGCTACATAAATAGCACTGGCAAGGTCATGAAGGTGACCTTTTAATTTTTATGAGCTAAATGTGCCTGTGATTCATCTCTTGAGTTATATAAGACACAAGAAGAGGGAAAAAATAGGATGCAGAGATGCAGCTTTAGCATTTTGCAACAGCGAGATCACCTGGCAACCGATAACATGAACTCCACACGAACTTTTGTCTCCATCTGTGTGCTCGGAGCTCAGAGCTGAGGTGTTTCTGCACTGCTGTCAATCAAACACTCAAAGCGTTCAGGCCTTTAAATCCCCGCTGATGGATTTAAACTTCCTGTATGTTTTTGTGGTCTATGATCCTCAGCAGCTGTGACTTTGTAAAGACCCAGTACTTCTTTTTATCTATTCAATAATACACCACGCCACAAAAAAACATGTTGACTGTCACAAGAACATTAGCGTCTTTAGAGGTATACAGGATGCTTATTAAAATGTATTTCACATGTATGTTACATTGGATTTCAGGGATCTAGAGAGGTGGCATGAAAATGGCTGGCCTTCCTCAGCATCCACCAGTCTTATGTCAAAGGCTGTCAAATTTAACACATTATTTCAGATTAATTTAAAAAAAGAATTGCTAAAAAATGGAAATTAACTTGATGGTCTGTTATGGATGCATTTTTAGAAAAATTTCAATAAAAAAAGACGTGTATTTGGGAAAATGTTTGAAGATTTGGAAATAAAACTATTTATTCATTTCTAATGCCACCTTTAGATATGTCTGTTCACTTGGGGAAGCAAATATTGATTGATAAAAATATATTTCTGACCCTTAAAGTCTCCATTAAACCCACTTGCCACCCCAATATTTCTCTATATCCGCCCCGATGGATTTAAAAATAACAGTCCTCCAAAAGTAAGTTTTCACATTTATTTTTTATTGAATTTTCCCTTTTTTATTTTTTCTGGAGCTGTTTTCCTGTTGACTGTATAATGTGTCCTGCTGTCGTAAATGCTCCGAAGAACACTTTTGTCAGTCCATTAAATAAAATTCACCAAAATTATCAAGACATGAAGTTTGTTATTTTTCCCCCCTGAATTTGTTTTGGGGAAACAAACACATTGTGAAAGTTTGTTGTTTATTTCACCCTTTTACTCCTCTGTACGCACATACTCAAATAATTTATTACACTTCAGTCTTGATGCACCCACACACTTTATAGACCTTTTATGTTTTTGTCATGATGAATTTATGGTTTGTTTGTCAGTTCTTAAAGCCTGGTCCTGAAGAAATAATAAAAAAACTCTTCTTGCAGTGTTTTTGAACCATTCACTTTACATTTCCCATCACATTTTAGCTATCAAAGTTTTATCATTAGCTTTAACTAATCATGGACGTATACATGCCCTATGTTCATGAATGTGGCGAAATAGCAGGCTAATATCAAAACAAATATAACAGTAAAGGCCAAACTTACTTTGAATTTTGTAGTATTTTGATAATATTATGTGTTTTTAAATGTATTCCATTTCAGTTTCGTGTACCAGAGCTTGCTACTGCTGGTGATACACGGACCATTGAGTGAAGTGAAAAAGAGGCAGGCAGGGAAATGCAACATTACAATAAAATTTCAGATTTCTCTGGGTTTTAATTGAATGCAAAAATGTCACACATTATATCTTAAAAATTTATCAGAGCCATCGTTAGGGTTGTTAGGATCTTTTGTTAGTTTGCTCTCCTCCATATGTATTAATTGACTTGGTTATCATTTCCAGAAGCAGATACACTTACATTACACTCAAAATATGAATATGAATTGAGTCACTTAAAGGAGCAGCTTCAGATCTAGTACTGAAGTTCAAACTGATCATTTGTATGAGAAATGAAAATGAGGCATAAATGTAAACAATCTGCGAGCCGCTGTTGTGTGTGTCGTTGAGGGTTTTCTGAGGGTGACCTATCACTTTAAGAGTGTCAGAGCCCCTCGATGGGCTCCTCATCCTTTTTCTCTCACAACATTTTTCTTCTGCCATGCATGGCTTGTTGCCGAGGTAACAGGCCTGAGAATGGTTTAGCATTTCCAGCATTGCCTGGTGAATCAACTCACGCTGACATGCAACTGACAACAACATGCTGCATGACTGGCTCAGGTATTTCCCCCCCCCCCAAAATGTCAGCGGAGTCAACAACCACCTGGCGCTATACTCTTATATCATATCAAAGGGGGGGGGGCACATAATACTTATATACTAATACGTTTAACTCCTCCGTGTGACAGAGCATATAGGAAACTAGAGTGTGTGTGACGACACTGCTTTGAGTTGTAAAGCAGTAAAAATCAAACGTGCTGATTGAAAATTGTCCTCGCGTACTGACACAGTCACTTTTTCCACATCCGTTTCCAAATGGATGTGGAGTGAGTTACTGTGTTTCTCCAGCAGAGGACACTGTACATGTGTGTCTATGTGTTTGCATGGATATTTGTGCATACGTGTGACTCATCTCACCCCACAGAACTATTAAGCTTTTTTTTTTTTTTATGCTATTCTGCAACAAGCAAATGTTCTCAGACATCCGCTATGAGTTATTGGTTTTACCTAGATGATAGTTATTCTGACAAGGAAATCAAGCAGCTTGTTTAAATGCAGCAGCAGCAGCAGCAGCAGCAGCAGCACACTTTTCTGTTACCTGTTTTTTTTTTTTTTTTACTGAGGTCATTATTGAGCTGCTTCCACACTGAAAGCACATCAGTCAATTCCTGCCTGCCTTAATCTGCATTTGTACTGCTCCCTTGGTATTCTTGCCCGTTTACAGGTTGCAAGCTGGTGGCCGTAAAACACACACAAAGCGTTAACGGACAAGTCTGTTACCAAAGAAAGGACAGATTGGAGTTACTCAGCCCTCCACTAATCACACTAGTGATGAATTACTTTGCATATTTGGATTACACTAGTCATATTTAGTATGTGACTTTAATCAGAGTGACTTAAATTACAGTATTGTGTGTTTATCAAATATTTACAGCTACCTGTCAACCTGGAATTATTAGCTTGCCTTCCTCCACATGGACCTGATCAATATGCATCGTCACTCATTGTGCCCAACTGGGACTCACTCAGGCCTGGCAGTAGGCTGAGTATGATGCAACATCTTGCAATAAACAATGTGCCGTCAGAGTGTGTAACACAGAGGCCAGCAGCGAACCAAAACATGCACACACATGCACAAACACAGTTTAATAGAAACAAAAGAGATTTTTGTTTCTGGTGTCCTCGATGCCCTTGCCTTTCCTCTGCTGGCTGTGTCCTACCTGTCTGCTTTGTTGGACTTGAAGGTGGGCCTGAGGGGTCGCCGTTATTGAGATGACCTGACTCATCGATCACCTGTCACAGCTATGGATTAGCGCAGAGATCAATGGGACAGCCTTCTAGTCTGAAGTATAGCAGAGGGAGGCAGCAACTGCTTGATAATGGCCCGACCCCTGAGGTCCAGTGGTCTGTTTTGATCTGTGTGTGTGTGCGTGTGTGAGAGTGTGAGTACTCACTTCCTTTAATGCTTCTTAAATCAGGGTATGTGCTGGGTTATCAGTCACCAGGTCCCCGTATTGCTTTTTTATCTTTTTTCAACATGTCTGAGCATTCGTCAGCGTAAAGTATGTTGGTGCAGCGCAAACGTAGAACCTCTATGTCAGTTTCTTATGAGCTCAAACACAATCTGAAATATCTCTTCAATTTAAAGGATTCAAGGCCAGATTCATTTATTAGGAGACTCTGGGAATGAATGTCTTAAAACCCCCATTTTCACACAGGACACAACAAATAAATTACCCAAAACCAAGCGACATGCGGTGAACATGTGGGTTTTTGGGGTCACTGGGAGTCTTGCCCTGGTCACCCCAAGTGCCACCCAATTATCCTTACCTCTTCCACTAGAACTGTCTGTAATAGAGGCTATTGTGGGCTCAGTTTTAAAGTTAGCATGTCACGAGAGGGGGCTAAATGATGCTCCCAAGTTGGGCTACATTTTAGCGGTGGAAAAACTGACATGGCCTTATTCAAAGGGATCCCTTACCTCTGATCTCAAGATATCTGACCCATGAGTCACTCTTTTGCAGACATGTCCACTTTATACTTATCCCATGCAGTTTTGAATGGGTGCCTAAACAATATTGGAGTTGTATAAATTGGGAATGACTGAGACACATACTTACGGTCATCCCTGTGTAAGTCAGTGCCCTACTTGTGCCACCCCAGTCAAAAAAGGCTGGACATGTATCTGAAAAGGAGTGACCATCATCAACTCCATGAACAAAATGCATTCTGATGTAGCTGAAACATGACAAATTACACAATTTCTGTGCAATAATTCCTATATAGTACATGTATTCTGTCAAACTGAGCTCTTTATTACAGTAATTCATAGAAATCAAACATCACAGGCTGCCTGCATGCGTGTGAGTAAGCAAGATCCACACAGAGAGACAATTTATTATTTCCCTCAAATTTGTTATTATTTTCATTTTATTCAGGCTATACTTTTCCAGTTGTTTATTTGCAACTATTTGTTTTCCTTTCTATATCGTAGAAGCTACACAACCATTAGTTGTTTATTTTCTGAGTTATTGTAAACCTGCTTCCACATCACACATGTCAATACAACAAAATGTGCATTTTAAATCGAGAGAGACCAAATGCACTCACAAATTTAATTGACCAACAGATATTTAAACTGTCCAACCTTTGTGTCTACATGTTGATGTGATTCTCTATTCACTCTATTGACTGTCAGAAATTACACACAGTCTCATTCAGCACCTGAGGAATCCTTAAAACTACAGCAGGTAACTTTTTGTAATATTTGCTTTCACTATATCCTGACAGTAATACATGAGACATGTATGAATCCACTGCGCCTGAATAAAAAACATAAAGAAAACAGTTTACTGTTGAGTTTCATTCAAAAGAGACTCAACAATCATCTATTAAAGCATACTGTAGCCTGGGAATAAGACTCAACAATCAATTATCTGTCTTTCCTCTGATTGGTTGTTCTCATTCAGACATGGTGGATTCTATAAAGTACTATTAGGAGCACTAGGAGGAGCCAGAAGAACCTGATTTCTTCCACAGATTATCAGTCTTGTGTACTACTGTCAGGATATAGTGAACGGTTCAGCAGATATGACAGTTACCTACTGCAGCTTTAATGATAAAACACACACAGCATGATCACTGTAGACCATTTGCAGCCAGGAACTGCCCCCCTCCTGCGTCCCCCTGTCAGCCACTAAATGACACAGGCCTACTACCACAGTAAGTGCATATGCTGTTTTATTACTGGCTCAAGTATTTTCTCCCACAAAATGTCAGCGGAGTCAACAACCACCTGGCACTATACTCTTATATCAGCGTCATATCAAAGGTAGCATACTTGATATTATGTTTATCTGCTCTGCCTGATCACATATATAGCAAACTGAGCCGTGTGTGACGATACTGCTTTGTTTTGTAATGCAGGAAAATCTAATTGACAGACTCTCAAAGTGACAAATTATCCACTTTCTCTGCAAGAATTCCTATATTGTACATGTCTAGTGTTAAGGTGAGCTCTTTATTACAGTAATTCAGAGAAACTAAACACCACAGACATTTGCCACCGAAGGAATATCTTATGGGTAATAAAGACTGTAATTATCTAATCTCTGCACCTATTTTTTCCTTTCTTCACTGGTTCTCGGTCAATTTAATTGAAAATACAAATAAAAATACACATTATTTCAGACCAAAAACCAACGATTTGCAATGTTTTTTTTCCGAGTGTTGCATTTAAAAGCTTTGTTGTTAAAAGCAGTTACATGTTAGATGGAGTTACATCGTCTGTGTACAGTCTGTGGTACTGAAAGCTCCACAGTAGAAAAAGAAGAAGCAAAGCCCATCGGTACCGTTGAAACCTTTTTATTTTTTAAATCGTGGTTTGTATTTTGATTTGTTTAGTTTCTGATTTGAGGCGATCCAGAATAATGAGCTGTCACGCTGCTAAAAACTGTAACTACAATACAGTGTTTGAAAGGGGTTGACTATTTCTCCCACAATGCACAGTCCTAGCAACAGCAAAGTGTCAAGAGGGCCATTCTTTCTCTCTGTGTGTCACTCACTCACTCACACACACACACACACACACACACACACAAAAAAAACTTTTATTAAATCTGATAATATTTAGGCCGATATTTTTCTGATTTTATGATACTATACATGACGTCAATATCTGTCATTTCTTTACATTTCAGATGCTGGTACAGTTAGTGACCATAGATATACATAAAACATGTTCACCAAGCAATTCATTTAAATTAACCAGTTATTTAATCAATCAGGGTGTATGTAGTCATTAATCAGCATGTCAGTGGAGAGTGTTTAGTGTCCTATGGTCTAATTGCAATGTTAAAGGCTTTTACAGTCCAGTAAATATCCAGGTCCAGATTAAAATACTTAATAATATATATATTTTTAGTACATGAGCCTGAAAATTAAAAGAAAATCAAGCTTCATGTGAGCATTGACACACACACGTCAAAGCATATCTGTCTCACCCAAAATGGTTGAACCCATCTAACTCCATTTCCAAAACATGCCACTTCCATCACAACAATGCACCGACGTCAGACTGTTTTTTATTTTTTTTTGACTGTTTTTTATTTTTTTTTGCATAATCAATAACCCCCTCTGTATATTGACTGGGGGAGGAAACAACAGTCATTAACATCCTCACATACCAGATCTCGGCTGCAGGCTCGCAGCTGAAGGAGGCTCAGTGGATACCAAGCTATCTTTAGGACCCAGTGTGTGTCTCCTCCTCAGCCTTTGTAGTTTTTTGTGTGGAGATGAGGGAGACTGAGATGTGCTTCTTGCTTATCACGATTCACATCGAGCTTTTTTTTTGCCAGCTGAGGGGGGTAGTTGAAGAGGGAAGCCAGGGATCAGCTGCCACAACTGCTTGTTTTTTTTAATTATTTTATTATTTAAAAAAAAGAAAGAAGCTTTTATTCCATTTCTTTCCTTTTCATTGTTATACACACACACATATATATTTAATTTTGGGACACTATGAAAGCCAATGCATTTCGGGTGCATTCCTGCTGCTGACTAGGACTATGATTTATCAGCTTTGTTCTCATGACAGACTTGCACTCATTCAGTCTCATCACAACAGGAGAGAGCGGTGATTTGTCTTTAACTTTCTTGCATCTTCGACGATTCCAGCTGTAGCAGGTACTTTCTGCACTTGAGGTGAGTCTGTTTTGGATGAATATTTATATATATTTTTATTTTTCTTCTCCCCCCCGTTTCTCACTCAGACACAAAGGAAACGTTTATTTTATTATTATTTATTATGTGAGGAGGAGAAAGCGTGGGAGAGGAGCCTGGTCTCTCTTCCACGTTTTCTCTCATATCATTTTTCTGCAATTGATGAATTAAATGATATCGATAAAAAATTGGGGGAAGTCGCTTCAAATCGGTATTGATCCAATATTTATTTATTTTTTGGAGGGGGGGACAGTAATATTCAGTGAGTGGAGGCGTAGGTTGTGTCCGTGAATACTAATTGCTGTCAGTTGCTGTCTCTGCTCCTCTTCTGGGTCTATTTTATTTATTTATTTATTTATTTTGGCGTATTAAAGGGAATCCCCCAGAAATGGGTGATGGATTTAATGACTGTATAGGTCAGATATGAATCCACTGGCATGTCAAGCCGGTTAAACTCAGCCTCCATTCATTTACAGCGGCTGCCCCTTTGTGTGTAGGTGTTGAAGCAGCCATGTGGAGCAGAGAGAGCGCTTCTCTACTTCTCATCTGCCTGCTGGCGCTCACAGCTCTCTGGAAAACCAGGTGAGTCTTTTGAATGGGAGACGCCTTGAAGCGATGATCCCTGAACTGTAGGACCGAGGATCACTCACTGTGTCTCCGGGGACGGACTGGGGGTCTCAATTTATCAAGTTTTTTTATTTATTTATTTATTATGCTGGATTCATTATCAGTGGGGATCAATGCGCAGGAGCAGAGCCAGTTTACCGCCTTCAGTATCCTCAGTCTGACCATAAAAATAACCCCCGAGGGCATGTGGGTAATTATGTATCTGGTATAGTGCCTTTGTTAAAAATGCATATTGCAAGTACAATTTCTAATGGGGACCTGGTTTCCAAGGTTATTTGATATTTGCTATTCCATTTGTGATAGAAACAGTGAAAAGGAAGAATTAAAATGACTCTTTAATAAGGTATTATTTGTTGTTTTAATTGCCTTTTTTCTATAATTTACGATCATAGCTATAGCCTGTATCAACCTTGAAATGCAATTTTGTGACCAAATGGCTTTTCTTCCAAGGACAATACAACTATCAATAAATCAGAATCTGGTTTTATGGGCAAGTAGATTTTTTTTTATGTAAAGGGAATTCGCTTTGGTGTTTTGGTCCATAAAAATAAAAGAAAAAAGTCAAGTAAGTTAAGATTCATAATAATAAAACAGACATTTACAAAAAAAATCTGAAAAACAAATCAAAATCATCTTGAATTACTATAAACTGAAATGCCTGAAAGTGTGTCTAACCTTCAGTTTTTTTGAAGCAGGCACCCCTAGAGGCTGTTTTATCAGAGGACATCTCACATTATCACATCAGGTGTAAAGGTGTCTTTTGATATAGGGAGTGACAGTTTAGGTCATCCGAGTGCTTACACTAAAGGACAATTGACAAAAGAAAGAAACAGTCAATGTCAGAAGCACGAGAGGCAATTCAAATAAGGCCACTGAATCCCCTCGAGGCTCCGCTATGTCCCCACTGACGTACAGAAAACTTGTCTGGGCCAAATTGTCCATCCTATCATCTAGTGCTATATAGGCCTTTTCAGACGACATTTTGACATCTCACCACAGGAAAAATACAGCAAAAAGTGTAAAAAAATAAAGGTTTAATGTGGCTGAATTCCATTTAGCATCTTCAGTTTCAGGGTCCAGGTTTACTGGGACACTGGAACAGAACAGGACCATTGTTGACGTTATTAACACCAACGTAGAGAGTATAAGTATAAATGTCTGTTGTGAAAAAGGGCTTTTTAAATCATGTTGGCAGAATGGGAAGAACAGGAAAACCACACAATTTATAGGTAACATGTAAAACCAGATACAAACTTACTACTTATGTTGAATTTTGTGAATTAGCTTTATTGTAATGGTGTTAAAATTACATTTTCTTTAGATGTAACTGTCAAAAACAAGATGAGGTCTGTACAATACAGCATGAAATAAGATAAATAAACAAGATTATAAATGTAAATATGAAGAGGGAGGCACTTGAATGAGCAGGTAAGGTAATATGATGAACACAGCATAATAACATTTATAAAACGCATACCAGTATCTGTAATTGTTATGCATGATCTGATCAAACCTTGAAAACTAGCTAGCTAGTTAGACAGATCATGTTAACATGAAACAATAAGAAAAAATGCTGTTGATTAATCTATAATTATGGATAAATGTGAAAATGTAAGTTATATCTTCCACCCAAGGTCTCATGCAAATGCTAATGGAGGTTTAATGGTGATTTGATATGTGCTCTGATGCTATGCTAACAGAGCCTTAAAAATATGATTTAAATGTGGTAAAATGCTGTTGCAGTACTAGTAGAAGAACATACTTGAAAATAAGAAATCAAATATTCTATTAGGTTATAACGCCAGTAAGTAGGCTACATTAATCGAACACTTTCTCTGGTGGTTATTAAAAGAATATGTTCCAAACTGAAAATACATTATAAACATTATATATACATTTTATTTTGCTGCTTATAGTAACATATGCCCATAACCTGAGGCTGTTACACCAGAGCTGTCGACAGTGGTAATTATGTGGAGCTTTAATGTAGGACCTTATCAGAATTTATTTATTTACCATGAATCTCTAGCTCTGATTACATTTGCATATTCAGTTGTGTTTTGGCTCCAAGATCAGATGGCTCACAAATGTTCTGCCTTGAACTGGGTCATCCATGTGGCTGAGAAACAATGTCTATGTGTGTGTCTGTGTGTGGGTATGTATGAAATCTGCCACATAATAACAACCTCCTTTTCCCCCCATAAATCAGGCCTCTGAGTTATGAGTCTAAATACATTTAAAATGTAAAGGTTCAGTTTGTTTAGAAGGATCTATTGGCATAAATTGGATATAATATTCATTTCATTAGTGTATAATCACCTGAATATAGGAATTATTGTGTTTCTGTTGCCTTAGAATGAGACGTTTTTATCTACAGATGCGGCCGCCATGTTGAGCTGCCATGTTTCTACAGTAGCCTCAGAACAGACAAACCAAACACTGGCTCTAGACTTGGAAAGGGGAGGGTGAAGCGAGGGAGTTTCAATCCGCAACTGAGTCGCTAGATGCCATTAACTCCTACACACTAGTGTCTTTAATCAAACAAAAGTTGAAGTGTCTGTTATCATGTCATCGTGTGTCCGCCAACTAGGTCAGTGAATGCCGATGCCACATCTGATGCCTTTAAAACCAACATCACCCTGTTCACACGGATCCTGGACAGCCTGCTGGATGGATACGACAACCGTCTACGGCCTGGTCTTGGGGGTAAGGCAATGACCTTTTATCACTGGATGTACAAAACTTCATCATTTGAAATCTTCACTTTTTAGATCTTACTATCTTACTTACTCATTTAAAGTTGTGCTTCCATTTGTTACGAAACAGTACGTCTCTTTTTTAAACGGTTGATGGCTCATTTGGAGTGAGAACACTTCATTTAACATCAGCTTTTGTAGTACAGATAAGCTTTTGGCAGCAATCCCCTCAAGAATAAACTGACAAACACACTCTGTGCAGAAAACATTTAGGTTATATAACACTCACTCCACTTCCTGGAAAGTAACAACGGCCAAACTGGCCACATTTAACCCCACAGAGGGATATATTCTCGCTTGAGTTTTTCTGGTTTGTTTCTGCTGCATGGTTGTAATGCTAGTCTGACTGTAGGGTCGTGGTTGAAGCAATGTCAAAGTAATATGTCGGAAATTTGGAAAAATTTAGCTAAACAATTGTTATATTTTATTCACTGGTCATTTCATCCAGCGGTCTATTCCTTTATAACCTAAAGGAGCAGTTTTAATAAAACGCGACATTCAGAGTTGATTTCTTTTGTAGTGTCTACGCATGGTCAGACCCAGAAATTGCAGTATTCAGAGTAGATTTTGGAGAGTTTGCACTTTGAGGTGCACAGCCTGAAAGCTTTAGTCTTTCTGTAATTATTGGCTGAATGGTTACTGTTGATTCAATGGAAATCTACCAAGCCTCCATCACACTCTAAATGGTTAAGACAATGTTATAAAATAGCTCAAGCTCGAAAAACTAGGAGATTTTTCAAAGCATTTCATCTTCTACTTTGAAGGAAATTTGCATTAAAAGATGAATGAAGCATATTTTCCCTGAAACCCCTTTCCCACCCCCAACCATCAGTATATCTGACAGTTTTATATATATATATATATATCGTGGTGAGTGCGTGAGAGTTTGGGGGGCGGATATATGCACTTGATGTAGGTGGGTGAGGTAGGCTACGTAGTGGTTTTGTGTTTGGTATATATATATTGCACGAGTATTTGTGCATTAGGTTTAATCCTACATGTTGGAAAGACATAAAAAGATTTACAAATAAAATATTCAGAATCAAATATAATTACAAATAGTATATTAAGTTTCCTGAGCTTCTGAGAGGTTTGATAAATTGAAGCTGCAGAAGCATTACAGGCTTCAACATTTTCCCCACTCTGTGTGTGTGTGGAGGAGAATCACATCTTCTCCTATGGCTACAGTGCTTCCCTCTCCATCGTCACCTCTCCCATCTCATCCTCCATGTTTGGCATCTCATTTCCAGCTGGCCCCTCACCCCAAAGCTGAGCTCCTCCCTCAGGATTTGGTGCCATTTGAAATTCAAATTCCTGGGGCCATCAGCCCAGCCCAGGAGCTGCCATATGGGGAACAGACCTCCTTTAGCTTGGCAGCACTCAGCCTGTACAACTGGACCTATACATTAGTGCTGTTTGCTTTTTTTCTGTGTAGAAAAGGCATTAATGTTTGGCCTATTACTACACTGCTGCTCAGATACATATCTTACTTTGTCACAGCCTGTTTCCATCAAATATGGTTTATGCACCAAAATCTATACTTAATCCCTGAAATATATAAACGGAGAGTACATTTCTGATTTAGATTGTTGTAGTTCATTGGAGATTTATGGAATGGAATCAATAAAACTATATTGATTTTTACAGAGAAACTACATTATAGCTTGGGGTTTGTTTGTTTTTTGGTATCTTTCCATAATAATGTTTCAGCATATTGTAATTCTGTGTCGTGGTCTGAGAGAAAACTAGACTTCTGCACATCCTCTTGGCTCTGTTTTCAGGCTTTAGACAATATATCCTGTGATGGGAGACTTCAGCCAATCACAGATTATTTCAGAGAGAGGGTGTTTCTATTAAGTCTGATTTAATGGTGGAAAATCCTACACAAAATTCAACAACTTGTGATGCATTTCCAATACCGCCTTTGCCTACAAAGGCGTATAGTACAAGAAATGTCACTGTGATGCCGCTTGGATCAACTAGTGGCAAAAGAGCATGATGACAAACAGTAAACAACTTTTGAGGGGGGTCAGTGGTGTGTATCCCTGCCTGGTGTACTAGTCGTGCAGCTTTCACTGGCACAAAACTGAGCATTTCCTTATCCATGTTATTAGATGTCGGTGTGACAGTACCCCTTTCCAGAGAAATCAAGTTCTCCACTTTTTCTTGCCCATCACCGCCACAGCAGAGAGTTTTTGAGGCAGTCAAAAATGATGTCTGGACCATCTTCTCATCCAGCTGTTCTGTTGATTTATGCTGCCTTTTTCCGATTGATAGCCAACCAACCCTACCTCTAACCCTAACCCTAACAAATGTGCTTTCACAGAAACACTAAGTAGCACATTTCTTATCTATTTGACCTTTATTTTACCAGGAAGTCCCATTGAGATCAAAAATCTCTTTTATAAGAGAAACCATATTAAAATACAACATAAACAACATGATATACACAAAAATCCAAAATAAAACACAAACTATTCAAACACAGTGGCTTCTCAAGAAAAACAACCAAAAGCCTCTGTCATCACATTCTTAAATTCATCAAAGGATATTAACTAATTTTAAACATTGACAGTGACAGTGACAGGTAGCACATATTGACAGAACACTCGCATTGCAGCTGCCTGTGAAGCTTGAGATGTTCTGTCTTGGGTCCACGGAGCGCTGTCGGGGCGTCTTTGAGAGGACGAGTTGCGGTAAGATGGTCTTGGCAAACCCTACAAGGCAAAAGGTTTCGCATTGCAACCGACTCCTTCTGCTGGCATTAGAACTTCTAGGTTTGGTGGCAGGGCCTTTAGAGGAGTGATACGAAGCAGCAGAGAAAGGCAGAAGGTTTTGCTTTCTGCAGTTTTAATTAATGATTCTCCACCAACAGACAGCTCTGTCTTTAACATGATCCCTGCCATGTTAAAGACAGAGATCAGTGATCTGAAATAAAACACTTGAATAAAACATTCAAACACAAATTAGGCGCTTTCATCTTAAGTGTCTTACAGTACAATGAGCACATTCATTTTTATCAGGATTTGGCCCCAGTGGAAGCCCAAACCCCAACACTAAAGATGTAGCACCATGACTGTATCCATTAACGTACACAGAGGCAACATCATGGTGCAGAATTCAGTGGAGAAACAGGAACATGGCATCAGATGGAGGTTTCCACATCGTAGACACATTAGGTTTGTGTGTCACATCTGTGGGAAAAACATGTTAATGCTTCACTGGACTTTGGTTTATAACACATTTATAAAGGCTGCAAAATGTGTCTAATCAAAGCTGCACATGTGTACATATAGTTTATTCAAGGATACAGTGTGAATCCCTTTGACAGTTTCCATGGTCTGAATGGTGTGCTACCAAAACAAGAGCCTGAATCCCGATGTAGCTAATATATTTACTGTACGTAATGTCTCTGTATGAATTTTTAAATATTAAATTATTTATTTACAGCCAGAATTACAAAATGTACTTTACTGCGCAGTCATTTCACTCAGTGGCGGTGTCGTCCCTCCGCCACATGATAATTTAAATAATAGAAAACAGCAGTTTGGGACACGGCCTGTGGACAAAATAACACAAAATAAGGAACACCTGTGTAATGTAATGCAATAACAAGATCTCAAACTACAATTAAACATTTAAAAGCTTCTTAAAAGTAGAATCAGTTACAGGTTGCCATAGATTGCATTAGATTGTACACAAAATGATACGATCCTATATCGAGGCTGAACACTGAGTTACAGTTTACATGTTGTGACATTTAAATCTATCCTGATGAGCGCGCTGCCGTTTCTTACTGTAGTGAACGAGAGCTGTGAGTTCAAACAGTACATCCTCCACAAATGATAAAGATGGAAAAGATGAATCTAGGGCAGGGGTTTTTCAAGATGAACCCTGGTCCCCTTGGGGCTACTAGAAGGTTTCAGGGGATAGAAAAACTGTAATTGTTTCAACAATGAATGAATTACTGTGTGGGTTTAGGCTGCACATTTCTCTTGAAGTTATTTATAGAAAATACAATATAGCCACAGCCATTTGATGGCTAAACAGGCCTCTTGCGTTCATTTTATCTAATATAGAGCCTATATCGTAACTACTGTGGACTAAATTGTATCCGTAACAGGTTTAATTCAGGATTTCTTTTCCTACTCGTCGCCTGTTTTAAGTGTTGAAGCAGTACCAAGCTCTTTTAAAATGCACCAATTGGTTTCTGTCACTTACACTGAAATCAAGCCAGGCTGCAGAGAGTGAATGCAGAAAACACAGTTGCTCCCACATCATCATTAGTGTGACTGCGAGGCAGTTCACTTCTGTTCATATTCACACTTCTGCTTCTAATTTGTTTCCCACCCCAAAAAAATTGTCATCTAACTATGACTTCATGCTCAGAGCTATGTTCCGGCTTTATAGCACCACCAAGCAAGTTTTTTATGTCAAACAAATGTTTAAATTAAAAAAAAAAGGGTCTTGGTTAGTCTATCCATGCATCTGTTTATAGAAGAAGCAAAAGTTAGAATGAATCTTTAAAGCTGCACTAAGTCCAGTATTTATTATATATCTATATTATATTAACATTGGGTCAAATATGGCTCTGACTATGTGTGATGTGAAAGGTGTCGCTCGTAGTAACAAGCCCACAGATAATTATCAGTAAACTCTGCTGTTCAATTGGGGAGTGTTAGCATCTCTATTAAAATAAATAAAAGCTCATTGTTTTGGTTCAATGCAACAGTCAACCCTGTGAAATCCATAAAAACCAGAAACACAAGTCCAGATGATGCTAATGTTGCTTCGTGTCAACTGGTTCTGTAAACAGGCAACAGGTTGCTAACACAGCTAACTCACCGAGTCCCACTCTTGTTATAGTGACCTTCGTTTGTATGATGAGTAAAGTAAATGAGTAAATTGACAACATCTGACTAAGTGACATAATTTATGGATATTTTATATTATATTCAAACCAACAACAGATAAACTGTACGAATAAGAGTGAACATACAATAACTGCAGGAAGTTTGTGTCAAATGAGCAACTTGAGCAGATTATTTCCTGTTACATCAGGAGTATTTAATGCAATTTTATGTCTGTATTATTTATTCATGCGTTCTTAATTGAGGTGTCTTTTCTTGACAAATTCAAGTTTTATTCTTCCCTGATGCTTGGTCATTGTTCTATTAACTCTTTGGTTGTTTTAACTTTTCTAATGCAGGATGAGGCTGTTTAGCAGAGAGTGAAAGTGAAGGCTCTGTGAATATACCTTGTGTTTCTTCACAGAAATGAGCGAAATGCTGAAATATAGGCCAACTGTATACACATTTAAAAAGTTTTCTTACACCTCTTAAAACCAAGAAGTCCCCCCATGAATCTTTGGTGACCCCCAGGTTGGGCACCAGTGCGTTAACTGATTAATGCAGCTTTAAAACTACACTTAAGTTTGATGCAATTATTACACACCTCCGGTTTTGTTACACTCCACATATTAGCTGTGGTGATCTGATCAGATTTCTGGCTAAAAATACACATTCCTCAGATGGATATTATTGAATTTTTGTGTTGTTTGCACTGTGGGTGATATTGTGACGCGTTACGGGTGGATTCTGGATGGATTGGTTGATTCTGTAAATGATGATCCTGGCTCCAGGGTGACTGCTGTCGCTGCTGCATGCAACTAGAAGAACCCCGGTGTCTGCTCAATGAGCTAAAAATGCCAGCAGGGCTAACCACACAGAAACATTAAACACAGCATTTTACCTACAGTACAAGACATCAGCTCTTAAGACATTCAATCAAAAAGCTGTAATGAACTTTCTTTAATCACTGTTGTGTCGCAGTAATCAGCAGTAGGGAGAGGAAGGCGGCAGTTATACAGATTGTTAATTTAAGTGCAGCTATTAAAACGTCCGACAGTTTGATCATCGTAGTAAAACCAGGTTCGGCTTATAAGAATTTCATCTCTCTGGAGTGATGTCATTCGTGCCTCCTGACCCATCCCGCTGTCCAACATTTTTTTTTTGCTGATGCTCTTTATCGCCATCCAAACTGGCAAGAGTTAAGTTGACATTTGGATAGTTTCACAGTGGGATGTACTGTCCCATAACACAGGCAGGTTTTCGTCTGACCAATTAAACATGGTTCAGCAGGCCCATCTGTACCATATGATTCAGATTATATTAAAAGCACATGGTTATGACTGTTCTGAATAAATGAACTTTAGGTATTGTCCTTATTCCTAT
This sequence comes from Morone saxatilis, assembly GCF_004916995.1. NCBI lineage: Eukaryota > Metazoa > Chordata > Actinopteri > Moronidae > Morone > Morone saxatilis. Next base: position 21,742,206 of record NW_023339785.1, on the reverse strand, counting down.
AAATAAGTGTCCAAACGTCCTCGGGCATTAAATGCACTCTGGATATTTTTTTAAATAGTAAACATGTATTTTTCCTGAGGGCTGTGCTTTTCTAGGTTTGCTACTGTGAATTTGCTCCACTCATTCAATGCAAATGGACTGTCATTTGGTGGTGCATGTGGTTTTCTACAGACTTCTGTTTGTTGTTTATTATTGTGGTAGATTTATTGAATGTGTTGAGTTATACTACAAGCTTGCATAATACTTGATCTATACATACTTAAAAACAATACAACAACCAATCCGTGGCCCCAAAAAAGTATTTTTATGGGCTATTCAAGTAAACTCCCCATAACACAAACATGTACACATAATTATCTGGGCAAAGCGAACAAACTCCAAACAAAAACAAAATATGATCAACAACATTAAAGGTGCTGTATACAACTTTCAGACTAGATGTCGCACTAGAGCACCAGCATGTCAGACCAGAACAATGGCCTACCAGACTCCATTGACAAAAACACTACTTTTACTTCCCAGTTCATAAAACTTCATTCAAACAAAATAAAACTCGCCAAAATTGTCTTTGTTGGTCTTTCCACAACAATCACCAACTCTGTTTTGGTCGAACTAAACCCTTAATTCACTGAGTTAGAAGAGAAATGGTCTGTAATGGCTGCCATGTACTCCCTGGGGACAAACGCATCGCTCAAACTACGCTCAAAGTACGTCCACTACCAGTGCTTGTTTTTGCCACTGACAGGCTGAGATTGTTATTTTATGTGTCTAACAACATGGACAGGATCCCTACACAGGTATAACTTTTTGTTAAAGAGTGAACATAACAGAATAAAAAGAAAGGATGATATCAAAAATACAAAAAACAATGTAAAGCAATGCTCTGGAAACCACAAAATATCTAAAGAAAACATTATTTCTCATAATGAAATAGGCCAATAACTTGCTCTGGGTAGGACAAAGCGAAGCACAAAACCTAAATAAGATTGTTTTATACAAAGAACCAAAGTCTTATCAAATACTAACACAGGATAAATAGAGAGACAGGCAACTTATTTCTCTGTGCAATTGCCTGAATACATGCATGCAAAGATCACTTTCATAGCATCATTGTTGGCAAGATTCACATTTCATGGCATTAACCACTGGCTGTGCCTGAAATCGTTCACTTAGTCACTACTCACTATACAGACTATAAATAGTGTGTCAGAATGGAAAAGTAAATGAAAAAATCTGATACAATTCATCTGTTAGTGGTCTAAATGTACCTTTTTCTTTCTGTTTTCACAATGAAGGACGGTTCCTACCGCTTGGCTAGAGGCTGTAGATTTTATACTGCTTTTTTGGGATCATTTGCATCCAGTATATAAGGTGTGATATTATGATATATAACAGAATAGGCAGACCAAGTCACTGAGAAGTACAGTACTCCCCAATGATAAAATGCACCATATTGTATCTTTTTACAAGAAGAAATATGTTTAATGTCAAACATTTAGTTTTTAGTGAGGTAGCGTTTCTCTCTCTGTGAGCCACAGCAAAAACCTGATTATTGCAAATCAGCCTGATTCACATACAAAGGCCTGGTTTACATAAATAAATGCACCTCACCATCTTGTCTCACTAAATGGCTTGCAACCATTACCCGGCAACCTGCCACTTCCTTTTGATTTACATAACCTTATAAATAAGAAAGCATTTTCATAATATGTCTTGTTAGAGGGACGTGAACGGCGGCTTCCCCTTGCCATGCATGAGAGCACTTTACTGAGGAGTAATGATCTCTTTAGACTGTATGTGAGATGCTGTTCGCTGTGTAGTACCGAGTGTAGAGTAAAACGTGAAACCTTTTTGAATTTACCGAGCATGAGAGATCGAGCTTCAGTAATTATTGAAAGAGACAGAGTGTAGAGAAAGCAAATGGACCTGATGCAGCAGTGCTGATGCAGTAGCGCATTATCACTTGAATAGGAATCATGTAAGGCTTTGCTCTTCCTATCTGTCACATCAGTCTGAACATTTAGGACAAATTTTATACGCTTAAAATCATTGCTAAATTTGATCTTACAAGAGTTGCCCATGAAGTGGATGGCACAGGTCATGTATAGGTAGACAATTTATCTGATTGCCGAACAAAACAAGATTTGAAATAATGAATGAATAATCAGCAACAGGTACATCTGACATTCTTCATGTATTGTTGGAAGGTGTACAACTTTGTTAAATGTGATACACCGATCAGCGATTACATTATGAAGACGTGGGCTTCCCTGGTGGTCATAATGT
>NW_023339785.1:21728306-21739820 GCF_004916995.1 Morone saxatilis | reverse complement strand
TGGTGTCTGGCTCCTTTTTAAAATAATTTTGCCTTAATACAATTAGGTAAGTAATAGTTGTGTCTCACATGTTTTGTCAGACTACAGCCACAAAATAAAGATTTTCATTCTCTCCTTAAAAGCTATTAGAGCAGTAGAGCGTTAAAATTATAGAGGGAAGGAAAATAAACACTCCAGCCTCTTTTTCATTATCTAACACTGAGTTCATCTTGAGTCAATGCTGAAAAATCAATTCCAGAGTCTACATATAGAAAGCAGCTGTCAGCAAAGACCATTATTCTGCCAACAAACAATGCCAGGAACGAAATACCAATAGAGCACAGGCAGTGTTACAGAGTGGGTCTTGGGCTAGCAAGCTCCAAACTCTAGTTATCAACTAATATTAACACTAACATACACCATTTACAGTACATCATCCTTTATCATGACTAGGGGTCCTATTAAAGCTGCAGTAGGTAACTTTTATAAAAATAACCTTTTGTCATTATTACTGAAATTTTCACTGTGTAAAAATCTACCGGGCCCAAAAGAAAACAACCAATCAGAGCCAAGAAAGATATAAAAACGCTTTGGGTTGGCTTGAAGAGTAGATTTTTTTAGTCCTGCAAATGCCAATAGGAGCACTAGGATGAGCCAAGAAAGATACAGCATAAAGATGCTTTGGAAGCTTCAATATAGTTAATTGTTAAGTCTCATTCCCAGGGTCTTAAAGCCTCCAAATTTGACGCTCTGGGAATGAGACTGAACAATCAGTTATCTTTCTCAGCTCTGGTTGTTGTTTTTTTTCGTCCAGGCCCGGTAGATTCTTGCAAATGCCATTAGGAGCACTAGGAGGAGCAAGAGGAACCTGATTTTGTCTTGTGTACTACTGTCAGGATATAGTGAAAGACAACCACATTTTGAAGATGGTTAAAAGATAAAAGTGACATATATAATGACATCTTAATAGTTGTAGGAGTAGTTAATTAGCTAACTAGCTTGCTAATCTACATCAATTGTTCGCTAGCTAGTTACAACTGATAGCTGATTGATATAGATTTGCTAGCTAGTTGGCTAGCATTTCGCTTACATTAGCTAACTTAAGATGTGTCAATAAATATATAGACCAATCAGCCATAACATTCTGAGCACCTGTCCCATACCAACAAACTGTGATGTGTGTTCTGACACCTTTCTATCCAGACCAACATTAACTGTTTCAGCAGTTTGAGCCCTACAGTAGCTCGTCTGTTGGATCGGACCACACGAGCCAGCCTTCACTCCCCACGTGCATCAATGAGCCTTGGCCTCCCATGACCCTGTCTCCAGTTCATTTCCTTCCTTGGAGCACTTTTGATAGGGACTGACCCTTTGCAGACCGGGAACACCCCACAAGATTTTGTTGTGGTTTGGAGATACTCTGACCCAGTCGTCTAGCCATCACAATTTGGCCCTTGTCAAAGTCTCTCAAATCCTCACACTGCCCATTTTTCCTGCTTCTAACACATCAACTTTGAGGACAAAATGTTCACTGGCTGTCTAATATATCCCACCCACACTTACAGGGAGCCAGATAACCAGATTAATCAGTTGTTATTCCTTCACCTGTCAGTGGTCATAAAGTTATAGCTGATCGGTGTGTATATACGCACATTTTTAAAGTCTGTTGAATTTGCTGAAAAAAAGTTATGATCCTTAAGATTTCAGTTGATTTAGCGCACACACACACACGGTTGACGGTAACAGCAGGGTTTAGTGGCAAATGGCTCCGAAATCTACTCGCTCAAAGTCATTTTTTACTTCCCTCAATCCAAACTGTTGTTCTCTTCCTCTGCAATGTTTCAAACTGATCCTGAAAATGACCATGTCTTGTTTTGTAGGCACATTTGTGAGGGCTAATCTGTGTGACACTGCATTTCCTGAGACTCCTTCACAATAAAAGCCCCCTGACTTTGTTTTTACCCCTTTGGGTGTTTTGCTGCCTCTAATTGTTGTCTCTTATCCAGACAGGATAACTGAGGTGAAGACAAACATCTACGTCACCAGCTTTGGACCAGTTTCAGACACAGACATGGTGAGAGCAGATATTTGACATTTATTTATTGTGTTTATTCACCCACACATTTGCTGTTGAATAAACACTTAGACAACAACACTGCTGCAGAGGAAAGCCTTGTACTTCCTTGTTCATACAAACCTAAAGAAACAAAAAAGGAACTTTTTCTTTTGCTTTATTTTTAGTTTCATTATGGCTTTCCCTCCTTTCATAATTGCATCATCTCCCTCTCTCTCTCTCTCTCCGCACGCACAACACAATACTGAAGTGGGACGAGTTTTCCACACTACAGCACGATGTCTATTCATCTGACAATTTTCATCTTATAAATTATTGAAAGTCCTCTTGTTATTCTAGTCACTCCTTTGTTTATCCTGGGCTTTCCTGTTTATCATTCTGAAGCATGCGCCCACCTTCACATCATATCATCAGCGTCCCTTCTATTGTTGAAGACCCATTTTCCAAGTGATTGATCTATTGATTTAACAGTTATGATGTTGGAGTTCAATGCAGTGGCCCCTGAAAGATATGTAAACTAGAAGGTACTCAGTTTAATATAAACCAACACTTGTGCGGAACAGGTCTCGGGCACAGAATAATAAATCATTTTAAGACTGAAAAATAAAAAACAAATCGCGTGGTGGAAATCCCAAATCCAGATCACCACCCACATCTGATCTGTCCACTAAATTTCAGCCAAATCAAAACCTGAAGTCTACTATATATAGCAAACAGATGGACAGACAGATAAACATCTGAAAGGGCTGAAAACATCATCTCCTTCAATTTCACTGGCAGAGGTCATCACTGAGTACTGAAGCCACTGCCATTAGAGCTTATAACCATAGAAGTAAGCTACTAATATGTCAGAATTAAAAAGTCCATGGGGTAAATTCTTATCAATGTATGTTCAGATTTGAAAAATCATATTATTATTATGTATTAAAAAGTCAAATTAACATTACAGTATAGCAAAATAGGACACAAGGCTGGAAATACATGATTTATTTCAGGTTATAGTCTGAAATATTATCCTCTGACCTGATTGATTTATTCAGATACTGTAGAGCAATTCAGCTGATTGCCGAGGTCGCCGCTTTATAGGATTTATAGGACGTCTACTGACAGCTGGAGCTGGAGAATGAAATAAAAATAATTAGTACGACCAAAAAACATACCATGTCTAGCTTCAAAAGAGACAGACAATTTTTGTAGTAACACAATGCCTTAAAGGATATTTCTATTAATTACAATTTAGATTAACAGATTAATAGTTATAGCCATCATTTGTATTGGTAATATTAACGTTATACTCACTCATTAAAGTATACTGAAGTCAGTTAGCTGATTTTGGGACGCTGCAGCATCAATAAAAAGTACTCAGAAGAGGAAAGAATCAGATGCAGTTCAGTAAACTGCATGAAAAAAACATGAATGTCTGTCTCTCAATCATTTGGGACTTCCCTATCTGGTGTGTGGGAGTCAGCCTTAAGCCCATTTGTTAATACTGAAGACATAAATCTTTAAGAAAAGGTCACAAATATGTAGTTTAATTTTTTTAAAAGGCAAATCCAATCACAGCAGGACTGCACAGGTCAGGCGTTAGTGAACTTGCAACTTCCCAACTGACAGTCGAGGGACATTTTAGAACATTTACTAATTGGCATAAAGAAAAAAAAAGGATTTCCAGTGTGAATCAATTTGTTTTCATTAAAATAGAAAGTAGTCGACGGGCCACCTGTACCATGTCCCGAGGGCGAGCTCAGGTTAGCTAGACTTACTGAATTATTTGCAGCGGGAAGTTCATATCCAAACATCTGTCACATACAGTATACCATAGACCTATAATTCCCGCTTCATCTGTGATCTACAATACTCTGTTTACTTGTGTGATTAGGGATTATTGCTTATGCTTTAGGTACATTCATTTTCACTTCAAATAAAATGTATTATATTAATTAGCTCTACAAGCTGTGGCTTGTTTGTCATTTGTGTGATCATCTAATTTGCTTTAGTGGATAAAATGCTATCGTAAGCAATAATAATGTCACAGCTACAAAAACAAATGCCAAATTTGTAATAACACAGAATTATCCTTGTACTGTAAGAGCTGCTATACCCTAAAAGAAAAGGTGATTTGGTGTCAGTGGTCAGTTTCGGTGTCTCAAGATCTAAATGTCAGAGGCCTTTTAACTGTGACAAGAAAAAAAAACTCTGGAGGAATTTATCATCCTCTCACTCTTACTTGCTGTGTGTGAATCACACAAACATGCACACGCACTCTCACACGTACACACATTTAACAGCGCAGAGCTTTCTGCCCTAAATCCTTCCTTGTGTGTGGTTTATTTTGACAACAGGGGATTGTAGGTCAAGGGGTTGTCTTGGCCTCAGAGCCAGCTTAGGAAAACACCATCTCAGATAGCTGAGAGGAACACGGAGAGCACCGGCCTCACCTTGATGGAGCTTTGACAACTAGAGAAAGCCAGACAGTGCCCAGGTTTTAAAGTGGCAGGTGAAGTCAGTTGTGAAGAACTGCTGCTTGTAGGCTCAGATAAAACAGGGCAGTGAAAATGTTTTATTTTACATTTTTTCAGCAGAAATTGGAGTAATTTTAATATAGTGGAAAGTTGATACCACTGACTCTATATAATTAGTGGACAGAGCTTCTGGGTCTGTGAAGTGTAGCCAACGTGGAATTGTTTTACACCTGCATTCTTTCTAATGGCCAGCAGGGGGCAGCTCCATAGGCTACAAAAAAGAAGTCAGATAGTATAAAGGCTCATGGAGAAATGACCCTACTTCTTGCTTGAGTTATTAGCTCAGTAAACAGATTCCTAATAATTTTATAGTCTCAGTTGCAAGATTCAAGTCTTTTTGAAGTTTCATGATCATTTTGTAAACTATGATCCCATTTAGAGTAAAATAGATGATAAAGCAGGGTAAGCTTTAGGCTACCTTGTAATTTACAAGTTTACAATTCTCAGTGAGTCCGTCCACCAAACAGCACCAAACTCAGATCAAACTGTCAAACTAGGCAGTGCTGAACAACTATAAACCAAGATTATGTCACTGTATTAACTATTTCTCACTTAAAATCATTCCAGGAACATATTTTAGTGTACTTTTTAGCTGTAATACAAGAATGTGTGTGTTGAAACCACGCACAGCCATTGAGCACAACTCAACTTGCAGTACGTCACTGCTACTGGCTCTAAAAAACCAACAGGGTGCTAAACTCGAGGCTTCAAAACGATATTCCACAAACCAATGAGAGACGTCACAATAGGTTTATACTAGGATGAAACATAAAAGCAATAACACAGTTTAATTTATCCACACATTTACCCTTTTTGCCCACAGGAATACACCATAGACGTTTTCTTCAGGCAAAGCTGGAAGGATGAGAGGTTGAAATTTCATGGACCAATGAATATTTTGCCCCTCAACAACTTGATGGCAAGTAAAATCTGGACTCCGGACACCTTCTTCCACAATGGGAAAAAGTCTGTGGCTCATAACATGACCATGCCTAATAAACTGCTGAGGATCAAAGATGATGGGACACTGCTGTACACAATGAGGTAATTAAAGTCCCAGAAGCAAGTTCTATTGATGTTTAATGTGCTGAGATGGATTTCAAGGTCCAGTGTGTAACATTTAGGAGGATCTTCTGGCAAAGAAAAAAATTAATAAAATATGCATAACTATGTTTTTATTAATGTATAATGACTTGATTATAGTAATCATTACCTTTCTGTTACCTTAGAATGAGCCTTTTATATCCACAGACGCTGTGGGTCCCTCCCATGGAGTGTGCCATGTTGAACCGCAGTGTTTCTATAGTACCCCAGAAGGAACAAACCAAACACTGGCTCTAGATAGGGCTGTTTACATTTTGCATGTTTTTCATGCATTTCGCAGCTACCATAGTTTCTCCTTTGCACTTTGAAGCGGAGGGTAAAGCGAGTTTCAGTCTGCAACTACACCGCTACATGCCAGTAAATCTTACACACTGGACCTTTAAAGGAATAGTTCAGCACTTTCCTTTCTTGCTGAGACTTTGAGAAGACGACATTCATCTCTATGCTAAATATGAAGCTACAGTCAGCAGCCTGTCACAGAACCCCCCGCAAAAGAAACACAGCTAGGCATTTTTACACTTTGGTTTTTGTATGTTCACCCTGTTTTTGTGCTAAACTAAGCTAACAAGCCTCTGGCTGTAGCTTCATATTCAGCGTACACACATGAGAGTGGTATCGATCTTCTCTGCAAGAAAGTAAAAAACTTGTACAGTAAAATGTTGAACTATTCCTTGAAGAGGAATGACTTGGACAGAACACTTATAGCCTCATAGAAGCAGGTCCAGTACATACAGAATCCCATTTGTTCAAATGTATTCTTCACGCATCCTATTTTATGTAACTTAGCATCCTTTTGTCAACATGCATTTCAAGAAAATCAATTTGAATGATAAACTACTGCAAGTTGTTTTTCACAGGGGTTGAATAGTGTTTTATAATAGTACAGTTGCATACTATGCAGTTTCTTATCAAAGAGCTAATCTCACCATATAGACACACACACAGTGTTTTGATTTCTGCTGGTCTCTGCAGTACCTTGTTTACTTTGCTCTGCTGATTAGAGTTAAGATTTTGTTTCAAGGCATTACAGAAGGGAAGCGTCTTGAATAATGCATGAGGCTTTTTTTTTCTTTTAGTTTTCCTTTTTTTTTTGAGACCGTACCTAATCTGTGCTGTTTACTTTTTCCATGCATTTGCGAAGTCTCCTTAATTTTCTGTGAATTGGATGCAGGTTAACTGTGCATGCAGAGTGCCCAATGCATCTGGAGGATTTCCCCATGGACTTTCATTCCTGTCCACTAAAATTTGGCAGCTGTGAGTAACTCTGATGATGATAGCGCCTGAGGGACCTTAAAGTAAAATGTTTTCTTTTGTTTAGTTTTTTTCTCGTCACTGGTTCTTTGGCAAGTGAGCAGCCTAAGATCTGAGTGAAGCTGGAATGCATGGCTCAGTTATACACAATATGCAGCAATTAAACAGATATAGAACTGACAGATTAAGGACTGAGTGGAAATGTCTCTGGGAAATATGGGGAAAAAAGACTCATCCAAATATTTTATTTTGTGAACTTAAATCTGTTTAATCACTACTTTATTGCCATGGCTTCTTCACATTTGGATGAAAGTTTTTTGCTTTAAGCTGCTTTTAAGATATTGGTTTAAAAACAAGAGATTATTAAGAGCATCAGTACATGATGGGTCATGTCTGAAATGCCTTGACTTCTCACATAAATTAAATATCCCATTAAATTTCACATTAATCTCTTTGCTCATTTGCTGTTTGCTCACAATACAATAATATGTAGCATAGCCTGACTGGCAGAATCTTTCAATAAGTTTATATAAAGGGGAGAAAAAAATGTTTTTCTGTTTGATCAGGCATTCTTAGGTTAGCTGACAAGCTTTCAAATTTCATATTCAGTGTATGCTGTGACTGATTGAAAAGGGCAAATGTCACCGTGCATCAGTTGCTTGTTGGCGTTTTATGAATTTCATCTTCAACCACTGAGAGATTTTTCTCTCTCTACTGTATTCTTTTTTTCTAGAAACCCAGCATTAAACACAATGTAGTGGGGGGCTTTTCATTTGGGTCAGTGAAATAATTTCTCGAAAAATCATCAATAGCTGCGGTTGCCCCAGATTTATTCCCTATGGGTTTATCCTCTTCTCTTTTTTTAGATGCCTACACAATCTCAGAAGTGACTTATGCTTGGACTCGAAATGCCTCCGACTCTGTGGTGGTGGAAGGAGAAAGCTCCCGCTTGAACCAGTATGACCTGCTTGGACAAACGGTCGGACAAGAAACCATCAAATCGAGTACAGGTAGGCTTTTGTGGAGGTCTAATGGAAGTCTAGAGGGAATTAAATATACCTCATGACTCCTCCATCTCTTCATCCTCTGCAGCAAATGTTCATCCAGCTTAGAAAATGTCTCAGAAATAGGAAAGAAACCCTGGATTTTGGATTTTCAAACACTTATGAAGTCATACTACTAAAATAGTCTGGGTTTTGCTAGATAGTTCCCAGCTGGCATGCAGCAAACTGTGGATATTTAATAGCTTTTTCTAAAACACCCTTTAGCGACAAAACCTGTTTAAACAATAACCCGAAAACTGCGATCTTTACCTTTGACCTGCCTAATTTTTTGGAACCTAAAAATCTTTATTATCTCAGTTCCAAACTGTTTTTTGGTGTGAAAATCAAACTGTGAAGATTTTTAGCTTGTTTGGGTGGATGTTGAACTTGTCCACCTCCTACATGTTGCAGGAGGCGGCCGTAGCTTGCTGTGAAACGCTTGCTAAGTTTTGCCTTTTGGTTACTCACTTTATTTGGCTTGAAAACTGCAGAGAGACATTTGTTCTGGCTTCCTCTGCATGACAAAGATTCGACAAAACAGGGATTTGGCAGTCATGCATTTTGAATTTCCTACTTTGTTCTGTATTCTGTTCATCTCAGAGGAACTGGAAGTGAAATCTGAGATGAGAAATCTTTAAACGTAAACTGAAAGCCAACCTCTTCTGCCCGGCTTTTGATCAAGAATCAATATTTATTTTATTCACTTATTTTATTCTACTAGTTTTGTAAAGTTTCATCCTATTTTATTGTATCTGTTATTTCATTATTATTCAAATAATTGTATATTTATTTCATTTTGTTTTATTTTGTCTCTTTAATCTAATCTAGTTTTTAGTCTTGCTTAAGCTAGCTCTATTATGGTCTGTCTTCTGACTTATTATTGGCTTTACAGTTACTTGTGGAGCACTTGTAACTACACTAACAAGTATGAAAGGTGCTATAAAAACTTAGTTTGACTGATAGATTGATTAATTGATTGATTGATTGAATCTGCATTTAGCACGGCCTGGAGACCCAAAAGCAGCATGACAGGTGAGCTGCTGCTGCGATAAACCTTTTCATTTTATAAACCCCCACTCAGGAGAACAAAATGGGCAAACATTCAAATGCAGTGCAGTTTCTTTGGATGGATTTTAAATGCATGTCAAGAAAAACAGATGCTGGTGCAGAACTAGACATAAGGGAGCACATCTGTGTGGTGTAGCTGTCAGAGACACTAACAGAGGAGCTCCAGGAGAAAAGAATAACTGCTGAGTTCTTCAGTGATTTAAGTGTCTTATGTTGGTGCCCAAAGACACAGGAATGTCTCTCAAAAGTGCAATGGTGCATGAAATGACAAATAAAATCTATGTTCTGGGCCCAGAAAGTGAATAACTCGGTGTGCATTGAAAATGTGGCATTTCACTCAAATGGACCTGCAGGAGACATTAGCAAGTGAATCCAACAGTGACAAGCTCATTAGTGGACAGGATAATTAACTTAAGTCTAGAGTCTTAAGACATTGGCTCGAAGCAAAAAGCAGGGGATGAAAAGTGTAAACGTGTATGGAAAGTAAAGCTTGTATAAAAAATGACAACCTGGCTGGCAAATTAAGCCAACGTGGAGGTAACAAAAGCTGCAGTTCCTCAAACGGCCACTTCAGGCTGGCTGCAAAAGTGTATCTCCATAAGGCCTCATATTAAAATACCCAGTTTTACAGCATAAATAAGTATGTTTACAGCCTGGTGTGGTTGTAGTCTCTAAAGCTTTTTTGTCCGTGACAACCACAGGATTTTTTTATATAACAGACCCCTTTAGATTATATCAAGGCTTCAAGTCACGCTTTGAGTGACAGGTGGGTGCCGTCACTGGCAGCTGGTTTCAGTAACCCGGCTTCTTTCAGCCCGCCTGACTCACGCTCCATGTCTTTGCCCATTTTTGGATCAGCCGTGAGCCAGCGGAGTCATGACTGGCAAAGATGGTGATGACAGCTGGAAACGGCCGCACTGAGCTTCACAACGGCTCTTCAGAAAGCTATCGGTGACGTCACAGAGACCACTTTTTAATTATAGGCCTACAGTCTATGGCTACAACTGATAAAATAAAACTCTCCTTATTATCATTTTAAACTGCATATGTGCAACAGTGGCCAAGGGGAAGGGCTTAGCGAATAATTAATTCTTCCTGTTTTAAGTCTTCTTGTTAATTCATTGAAATTGTGTAAAAAAAAGATATGTTTAGACTAAATTGTAATAATAATGAACTCAGAAATATGGCAGTAACCATCATAAAGCCTTGAAGCCTTGCTGGCTCTGTCAGGGGTCTGAACAGAAATAGAAATATATTGTATCCAAGACAATCAGTTGTCACGTTTAATGTATTTATAAAACACTTTCAACAAGCATATTGTTCACAAAGTGAATACAGAAAACAAAGAACACAAACACATAGAAAAATAGGCTATAGTATAAAAGAAAGAGATAATGAGGACTAAAAATAGAACAAACACATTGCAAACAACACAGAGGCCAAGAAACGGGGCCAGAACTTGAGTGTATATGTGTTTCTGTGTGTTGAAGATGAGGGGGACAGGAAGTAGACAGCGAGGAGAAATAGCTGGTAAATAAATGTGTCTTGAGTCTGGATTTAAATGCTGAGACACTGTGAGGCTAGCTGGCTTCTCGTTGAGAGATGATGAAGAGAGGGATGAAGGCTGGCAGCTGTTTTCTTTTACATGCTGGGAGTGACAAGGAATCTGACACCGAGTGACTAGTGATTATGTGTTGGCTGAAAGAAAATCACTGATGAAGGCTATGCAATACATTTTAAGTTATAAATAAGAGCCTGCAATTATATACACATGTTTACGGGGAGCCACTGAACAGAGAATAAGGCCAGACTGCAGAGTTTTTTCGGGTTTTCTGTAAAGAAAAGGGACATGCTTCAACCTGGGAATGATTATTGTAGGGATTGGAAAACAAAAAAGATTTGTGTTAACATTTGAGTGGATCCTTTGAGGTGACTCCACAGTATTTGAAATAAAGCTGTCGGGGCTGCTTAGGAGACAAAATTTATCATCCACCTTGTGTTGTTTACCGTTTATTTCCCATGTTTTACATTTAATTCGGTCGGGAACTATCATAAAAATGGAAATTCAAATCAACTCTGCAACAGGTTCTCCCTGCTGTGGCAATGCATTGTAGCAGAATGGAATACTTAGCACAGTGATAAATAACATGCAGGGATACATAGGAAATAATCCCTCCAATGGTTATTAACTTAGAAATAAACGCCCTCGAGGGTGCGCAATAAACAAAAAGCAGAACCAAAGCAGGTGGAGGCTGGGAGGAGTGGAGCAGCAGTAACGTCAGCATACAGAGCGAATGTGAATGTCTTTAAATAGGCCGCCACATCAGTGCAGTGAGATGTGATTGTGCTGTGGTTGTGGTTGGTTAACTGTGAGTTGACACCGCAGAGGATGGCGCCAAACAATGGCATGCTATAGTTAGTTATTACGGTAGAAATGCAATGTCATTGTTATGGATAATAATAATAATAATAA
>NW_023339785.1:21713936-21728206 GCF_004916995.1 Morone saxatilis | reverse complement strand
AATAATAATAATAATAATATGTCAATGTAAGGAGTAAGAATAACTGAACCCAAGGGACTTCAAAATACACCTGACAGATGAGCCAAATTCAACAGACACACGAGGTATTACAGGGTACGTTGCTACGGTAACAGTGCAAGTTGCCATGACGACGTAAGCATAAACTAAATATAAAGTACTTATATTGCACTTTTCAAAACAGAAGTAACCAAGAAAGCTTTAAAGGGAAACATGAAAAACACTGGAGCTTCGGAAGTGAAAGCAGTGGAGTGGAGTCATGAGATAAGTGGTTCCAGGATGATTAAAGGGAGAAGAAGGAACTGCAAAGCTGTAGAGGTAAAGGCCTATGTCAGTGATTGTCCCTTTTCTGTCACTGAGTAAACGGACAACCCCTGAAAGTGACAATATTTCATGTTATATTCAACGCATAACAATAACAGCACAGAACAGCTGATAGACTGTACAATTAACACAAATAGTGAATGTAATAACTGCAGGAAGTTTGTGTAAAACAGGTGATATTGGAGGAACTTTTTCCTGTGAAAGTTGCATCAGAGATGAGTTTTTTTTTTGGACAAATTCATTGTTTCATTCTCCCTTGCTTGGCCATGGTCCTATTAATTCTTTATGATCTATATTAATTTCCTGATGACCCTTAAACCAGTTAAATGGACAAATAATTTTCAAAACTGATTAGGAGCCATGCTAAGGAAGCCTGAGTAACCAAACCCGCAAACATTAACAACATTAATTGTAAAAATCCTTGCTGCTGCTTTTTACACAGCCTGCAACAATGCCACCATTTAAGTCAAGAAAAAAAAAAGGATAAGTTTGGTGAGATGAGATGAAAAGATCTGAAAGCACGTACAATTGTCTGTTTCACTGAGTGACAGCACTGATCTAATTTTAGCAATACTACTTAGTTGAAGAAAACCTGATGGAAGAAGCCTTTGAAATTCCGATCTTGCAGGACGATGATAGCAGTGATCATAATAATGGTGATAAATGTGTAGGTGTGCTATAATTATTGGGAGACCAGTGCTTTGTTTTTTGATTTTTTAGTCCATTAAGTCTTTATGGTGTCTTCTTTTAGACTAAATCGTACTGAATCTTTTTGGTTTAGTTTTTTTGGGGTGGAGAGCATTTTACCTGTATTGTATGAAATGGGGAAAGAGAGGAGATGACATGCAGCAAAGGGTGACAGGTCAGGTGAGGCAGTCGGCTCTGTGGTGGAAATGTGAATCATAAGTATCAGAGTTTAGGTGAATATAAAGAATGAGTTAGGTTTGATGGTCGTGGAAAAACTTTGAGAAGTTTGTTCCTGGTGGAGGATATTGACCTTGGGTTATCGCCTCCAGACTTTAACTGTAAAGTTGAGGGAGGAGTGGGTGGTTTGCAAAGGACTGCTACGGAGTTAGATGTCTTCTTTATGTGCTTGAGCATGAACAGTGAGTCCTCTTTTCTCACAAGCTCCTCCAATATTCAATTCTTGGAACTTTTTATGCTTTAGTTTCTAGGTATTATTTCAGACTAGTTTTGAGTGAAAGCATCAAAAAAGTTTCTGATCTAGATGTTCTTTCTTATCCCACAATCAAATACCACATCTATTGAGAGGACGAGTGATCTCCCTGTAGCATAAATAGGATCTTTATCTCGGTAACAGAGTAGTTAAAGAGTTTTAAGAAATGTTACCATTAGATCTAAAATCATCTCTGATTTCAAATGCAGGCTCCAATTCTGTGTTTCAGTTTCAGATAATGCATCTGCACAGAAAAACAGACTTTATAACTGTGACCCTGTGGCAAGTGCTCCACCATTACTCCCTGTAGGTATCAATCACCAGTATGGAGTATTTCCCGAGTGACTGCATTATATTATCAAGGGAATCCCTGCTTCAATTTCATTGAGTAAGAATATCCTTTCATGCACCAAATGCTCCTATCTAGGTTAAGTGGTGTATGATGCCTCTGTAGAAGGCAGAATGCCTGCCAGTGACTGTTTCTCTTGTTTAACTAGTCACTCCACATTATCTGATTGGCTGACTTTAAATTAATCATTTATTACTAGTGTGTCAGTGTTTGGTGTAGCGTACTTGCAAACTAGGTCATTTGGCACGAATGAGTGTGCTCTCAGGCTTCACAGGGACTGACATCTTGCATAAGCCTCAGAACATACCAACACGCTGTTACAAAAATCCCACTATTCAGCCATACGTTTATTTGTCACACAGTCATGTTACTTTAAAGCACTCAGCACTGTGTAAGTGCATACATGGCACAAAAACACCCCCATGAACTGAACAGGACTAAAATACAGTAATGTTTTACTTCAAACACATTGTATAATATATGATGTTCAAGTACTGCTGAGTATACATTAACTAAATATGCAATAAGTGATTTTTTTGCAACGTGAAGGCAGCAGAAACAAGTTGTAACAACATGTCATATTAGCATCTTTTAGCAAACCATTGCCTATTTACTGACCCAGCAGATATGGAGCAATGTTAGCATTCATTTGGGGTCATGTTTCTAGGGATTTAGCAAATGTAAGTCCAGTATTAATTTTCCTTCTAGCTATGATTTAGCTGCACCAACTCATGAGAGAAATATCTGGCTGCTAAATCCTCGACTATGTTCACCAGCTAGTCACCAACTTTGCCTGCTTGTTGGCGGCACGGTGGCTTAGTGGTTAGCGCTCTTGCCTTAAGAGCAAGAAGTTCCTGGGTTCTGGGTTTGGTGATGGCATGTTCTCTCTCGAAAAATGTTTGTTAGAATAATTCTGCCAAAGGCTCTGGCTCAGATCTGGATTTGGTCCCTGAGCACCACACAGTGGCTGCCTCTCTACTCCTAAGTACTTAAGAGCAGAGAACGAATTTCCCTACAGGGATCAATAAACAATTACTGAAACTTGTAACTAGGTAACTGCAGTCAAAAACAATGTTAATGTGAGCAGTGAGAGTGAACCAAGAGAATAAGGTTGAGGGTAGAAAACCAACACAATGAGCTGAAAGCTGCTAAAAAGCTCCCTAGATCTGAGGGTAACTGCGAAGTTGGTTTGTCAGTGAGTGTCTAACATAAGACACTATTGTGTTGCACTATGGGAAATGTAGCATCCAATTTTCTTGACCCATACTCAGAGTTTCTCTAACTCTAAAGCCCCTACAAGGAACTTGTTGATTCGGGCGGCCCCTGTGGACAAAAGCGGTGTTTCTACTGCCTTGTTCAAGAGGATTTCAACCATATCCAACCATTGGCAGGCATTAAAAATAACTACATCGAAAAAAGCCAATGTTCTTGCTGATAGTCTTGCTTGTAGGTGATATTAAAGCATCAGTATTACATTGAGATTGTTTCATAATCAGTTAAAAATTCCTTTTCATGCGTTTAAGGAAGTGTACATTGATCCTTCCAGAAACGGCCTATATTTACTCATAAAGTCTTCCCATTTAATTCACTTTGTGTCTCTTAAAACATTAACAGATATCTTTTGATAGATGCCCATGAAGTCAAAGCTCGTTGTCCCTTGTGTAAGAGTCGGTGCCCTCTGTCAGACACTGTACAGCATGTCCTGCGTGACAGACCTATTCCCATGGTGTCAGCAGGAGCCTTGTTCCCCAAATCTGTAGGAAACATGACGTGATTATCATCTTCATGCAATAATTACTGTCTTCCTTCTCAGTAAAGCGATCACAGGCTCCTCTAGAGAAAATTCAGCCACATCCAGTGGATTCCTCGCTTCGCACATCCTCCTCCCCCATCCACAGCACAGGCATCGGGGCTGGCATGCAAATTAAATTACAGAAGATACAGAGCTCCATAGGGTACTGAGAAGGCACTCAATTTCTTTAAATTCCAGTGCCTAAGTGAGGGCGTGTGTGTGTGTCTTCGTGCATGTGTGTGTGTTTGTATGTACAGTGAAAGAGAGAGAAAAGGTCCTCACATAACTGCTAGAAACACAGGCAATACAACTAGAGTGCTATATAAAAAAATAAAAATAAAAAAAGAGAGAGGGAATAAAAAATCTTTTGGGATTATTCCTTGGAATTGACACCCCCTCCCCCCTTCCCACTGCTGAAAAGGACTTTCCTCTTGCCAAGTGGCAGCGTGTAGCAGGGCCTTCGTTTCAGAATCGCAGCAAATGAGCTATGTTTCTCTGTTCTGTTGCCATGGGTAACACATCTTTTTCTTCTCATGTCTAATCTTGGCTTCTCTTTGAGATATCTTCCATTTGGAAGGCCTGCCTGCTACTGCAGCATTGGCACAGTTTCACGGCCTTGTCAGCTATTAGGCTTTGCTTGGTGGCTGTAGGAAAATCACACTGCCTACTTTTTTCTACGTATGGATGGATTATTTGATCAAATATATACCGTTAACTGGCGGTCTAATCTATGGCTAAGAGTGCTGTGGTATCTTAAAGGTGCATGCTCTATAGTCTTCTAAAAATATAAAGTTCTACTGATATAAACACGGTTGGTAGGTTTGCTTTAAAAATGTAATCTGATACAATTACTAATTACCTGTAAAACCTGGGTTAGGTCGGTCAGTAACCTAATCCAAATATCACAATATTAAAGTAATATAATGATTACTTTCCACTACTTTTAGATCACAGTATCCTACAGGAGGAGAGAAGGCAGAACTTGCACTGTAGGCTACTGTTAGTCTGTTCCCCTTTTCTGCTTTAAAGACCAAATAATAATGAAATATCCACCCGGTAAAAGCATTTTTTTCCCATTGGAGATAGTAAATGGACTGTACTTGTATATATAACCTTTCCAGTCTTCCAACCGCTCAAAGCGCTTTTACAAAACATGCCACATTCACCCATTCACACAGTAATGGCAAAGGCCATCACAAACATTCATTCATACGCATTCACACACCAGTGAACAGCATCAGGAGCAATTCAGGGTTCAGTATCTTGCTAAAAGAAGTTGGCTTGTATGGTTAAATTTAACTGGTAGAGAGAAATCATCTCTGATAGTGTTGATGTGTAAAACATCACTTTCTGTGTGGTGGTAGTGGACAAAAATTGTTTCCAATACTTTACTCATGCATTCAACTATCAAGGACTTCACTGACAGCTGGCTTCTTTTTTCCAACCTGAAGAGAGAATTACCTTTACTTTTTGTATTTATTGTGACTGATGATGTTTTAATTATCTGAATCATAAATCATGTAGCATTTTAGCCTGCTGTGCTTTATTATGAAGAGTGGAATATGCTTTAATAACAATAATTTTGCCTTTAATTTGAACAAATTGCCTGTTTTTCAGGCTAATTTAACAACAGTAAAGGTTCAAAAGAGATTTGAAATAGAAGAAATAGAGATCATTCTTTATAATTTAGTGGCAAGGACAATATTTTTATATTTTCAATCAAGTTAAAGCTGTTCAAGAGACATCATAACCATTTAATTTAAAAAGATAACAGCAGATCTGCACTAACACGGTTTGATAACGTCCTCTTCAGGTGTTATGAACAGGTTACAAACCATATTTCATGTAAACATAAAACCAAAAAAAGCTGTTTATGAATTGTTAAAATTGTTTTATTTCATTGAAAGTCTCAAAATAACCTTTATGCACAGGTGAATTGATGACTGATCATCTGATGCCTACATATTAACTGAGAGTGGTGTGCGTTATAAATGGAGGTTGAGTTAATTAATTGGATGCGTTAGGTGATTAAAAGTACTAAATTGTCAAATTATAAATGATAGTAGACGTAGCTGCGGTGGTGGTGCTTTAAAGTGACCATGATTCTTGTCTCCACAGGTGAATACACAGTGATGACGGCTCATTTCCATCTGAAGAGGAAGATTGGCTACTTTGTCATCCAGACGTACCTCCCGTGCATCATGACAGTCATTCTTTCCCAAGTGTCTTTCTGGTTGAATAGAGAATCAGTGCCAGCTAGGACTGTGTTTGGTAAGTGTCTGCCTTTATCAATGACCATCTTCTACTTCTTCTTTCATACAAAGATACATTTTTAAACAATAAACCTGCATCTGCATGAAATAACATAATTTTCAATGGAATTCGTGTAATTTAGGTCTATGAATGTGTTGGCATGAGGAATTTATTGACTGACTGAAAGTTGATGACAAATGGAGGGTAGACCGACAGGAGAAAACAGGATAAAGAGGAAAGAGGGGACATTTCTTAGAGGCTTCAGGGGGGGTTTTCAATCCAGTTGGACAAGCTACTGTTGGACTTGTTAGTAAGCCAAGTGGAACTAATAACAGTGACCTAAGACTGGTTCACTCAGAGAGAAAAAAAACAGGTACAGAAGTCAAGAATAAACTGTGTCCTTTGGCTAAACGTACCAAACCTGCTGAGCAGTTAAAGCATTACTGAAGGTCAGTGGTTCTTAGGGTAGAGCAGGCTAACAGTAACCTTACACTGTAAAGATACAAAGCACAGTAAGGACTAACACTTTATTCTGAAAGGGGTGAAACTCATTCTCATTTCAAATAGAATAACGGCTGCGTTTAAAACCAAAATACATAACAGAGAGCTTTTGAAAATGTACATCTAAAAATAAAGTGCTTAATTTTAGAATGTTAGAGTTAATTTTAGATTTTTTTCTTTCTTTTTTGCTAACTCCATTTCTCATCTTAATAGTCTCTATAATAAACAATCTTAACACCTGAACAGCTTTAACGCCTCCCTTTCTCTTCCATTACCTCTTATATCCCACTTTCCTGACTTTCTCTTGTTCAGTGAGGAACTGATAAAACATATAAATAAATATAAAATCTCCATCACAGTTGAATAATTCTCAATAATTTATCGGTTATAGGTCTGGGTCTGGATAGGACTGTGTCTGGGTCCCGGGCCACGGTCCACCTATTAGTGACCTAAGTGCTAGGGGATGGAGAGAGGAGATGGCAGGTTAACAAGGGGGATGTATTTTAGTCATTTTCAAATCAAGGGAGATGGCATCCCTCTTCATCCCCTCTCAAATCACTTACTGAGTGAGTTACAGCTACTGAGTAGATTTTATTAAAGTAAAATTGATTTAATTTCACTTGGCCTACCTTTATTACAGTAGGTGTGTTATGTATATATATATATATATGTGTGTGTGTGTGTGTGTGAACTTCATGAGAACTGACTATCCAAGACAAGATATTATTTTCTTTGTGTGTATTTCCAGGTGTAACCACTGTTCTCACTATGACAACACTGAGTATAAGTGCGAGGAACTCCCTTCCCAAGGTTGCCTACGCCACTGCCATGGACTGGTTCATCGCCGTCTGCTACGCCTTCGTCTTCTCTGCTTTGATTGAGTTTGCAACTGTCAATTACTTCACAAAGCGCGGCTGGGCTTGGGATGGAAAGAGTGTTGTGACTGACAAGGTAATGAGGAGAAAAACATGTCTTTTTGACAGGCTCCATTTTCAGAGAATTCATTAGCATTGTGACTGTATGTTGGAGAAGACAACGCTTCCAGAGCTTTAACAATATCGGAGGCAGAGGGAAGCAGCGATAATGCTTTAGCCCTCCGCAAGAAAAACCAAATTGCTACGACAGCGAGAGCTAATAAGCTGACAGGTAAACCTGACAAACTCTGGTCAAAATGGCAAATAAAAAGGCAGCAACTTGTCCATTATTCATCTCTATCTTAGATAGAAATAAGCTAACATGACTAGTTGGTACTAGAGGTCGCCGAGGCTTCATGGAGGGTCGTGAGGCCTTCTTGATTTTAAAGTGTGCTAGAAAACTTTTAAAATAAACAGAGTAGGCTTAGATCTCAGCATTTGGTTCACTTCTCTGAAGAAAAATAAATGTAAAGTACAATAAAAAAAGAAGCCTATTAAGTTTGTATTATTTTTAAAAATGATTAAAAAAACATAATACAGACAAAAAATTGTATAAAAAGTTCCCCTTTTTACCTGTTAGTCCTTTAACCCTTGAACTGATGACATGACAGACATGGAAGCAAAATGTAGTGATCAAGCAGAAAACAATAATAAGCTATAAGTCATGTATATATTCAAAAGAGCTTGAATAAAAAGGTCTTTATTTATGATGCATCTTAAAGTGTGTCTCCAGTCCAAGAGGATTATTACATGTAATTTGAGATAAAGAAAGAATAAAGAAACTAGTATGGCTACGATATATCAGTCCATCTACTGCACGCTGTAAGATTTAAACATCCTTGGACGAGTTGGAAGGCTGAAAAAATACACAAAACTGCGAAAAGTTACAGTACATCATTCTCAAACTGATGTATGTGGGCCTTTGCAGGCCTTCATTCATGGCCAAATGTGCTGATCCATTACCAGAACCAGTCCATTACCACCTCACTCCTTCATTTACATGTATTTTAAACTGAATAGATGTTGACAAGTGAAGAGTTTCAGGGTTGCTCCCTTGTCTTTTTAAGCGTCTACATCTAATCCTTGTGGTCTTTCAACAGAAAAAAGAGAGGGCGTCTGTCGTCAAGAAGAATAACGCTTATGCTGTAGCAGTGGCCAACTACGCACCGAACATCACCAAGGACTCCAGCACACTTCCAACTATTGCCAAAGGTGGAGCGTCGGATCCCAACAAGCCCAAAGCAGACGGTAAAGCCCAAGACAGCAAGAAGACGTTCAACAGCGTCAGCAAAATTGACAGGATGTCAAGGATTTTGTTTCCGGTTCTCTTTGGCTCCTTCAACCTTGTCTACTGGGCCACCTACTTAAACAGAGAACCCATTATAAAGGATATGGTCCCCTCTAATTAGAGGCCACTTTTAATGGGTTCTGGTCTGGGGACTAAGAGACGAACCAAATACCTCCAGCAACTGTGTACACATACCTTTGCAGAGTGAAGTCCTGGATTGCAGTGTGATCCTCTATCTCCGCCTGTTTTCTACACCGTCTGCAGCACTTTTGAAAAGCCTGGCTTTTGTAAATGTGTATGTATATTTATATTCATGGTTTCATGGTGACACATTGTGTGATTACTTCGATTAGAGTGCATATTTCCTTGAAAGTATGTTTCCAGTTACAGTATGTGGCCACTGTACATACGAATCAAATGAAGAGTAAACACATAACACATACATTTTTATTTAAGATTTCTTCTAAATGTGTTGGATTTTGCTGGTAATGCCCACTCTCTTGATATTACAGTATATATTTTTCTTTTGAGTGAAAGGGACTGATTATATCATATTTCTTACTTTCTTTGCCATCTACTGTAAGAGTGGCCTGACTCTTTTTTATTTTTCTGTCCAAGCCAATGCAAAAACACACTTGTATAATATTGTTACAGTGTACAGTTGTTTTATTATCTGTGTCTGCAGGTATGGGGCTGCAATCGAACGTTGACCTCCAGAATTACTGAAACACAGAAAAAAAGGTTGCAAAAACAAAAGTACAGAGGGAAGATACAAGATTAGTGTGCTTGTGTATGTAACACTGTGTAGCAATGGCATATTACTGGAAAATATCTATTTGGGAAAACTAATGAGAACACACGATTTTGAGGAGGAAAGAAACAAAGCACACATTGTGCCGTGAATGATTTATACATTTACATGAATTCACAATTGTTTTTATTCAGTACATATGTAAAAATCTGACATTTAGTGCCATTACTGAATTAGACAAAGCTTTGAATGATATGTTTATACATGTATGTCAGCACTGGCAAAGTTAAAAAAAAAAAACTACTTGAAAATCCGACTCAATGATAGAATAAAAGTCTTTTTTCACTGAAAACAGCTGGAAAGCAAACAGTAAATGTGCTGCTTTAAAGGGTGTAACATTAAAGACGATCTATTTAATATATAATATTCGTAGATATGTTTTCATTAGTCTCCTGAGAACAAGAATCGTGGTGTTTTCGTCACTTTAAAATTAGACATTTTCATCTAGAGTGTCTTCTCCTGCAGAGTTCGCCATGTTTCTACACTGGCTCTAGATACGGACATTTTTTTGCTGCCAGCCTTAGTTTCTCCTTCATGCTTGGAATGGAAGAGTGAAGCGAAGGGGTTGCAATCAGTAAATATACCGCTGGACGCCACTAAATCCTGCACACTAGACCTTTACAACCAAAACAACAAGCTACAAGAGGATGAAAAGCAACTTAGAGCTGCAGAGTTGGGCGGTATTTTTCTGTAGACCCCTTTCACTGTAGCAGACACATATTGATCAGTGATTTAAATAATGATCAATGCAGTATCAATAATAAAAGTACAGTAAGTAAGTAATTTATGAGATGAGAAACATGTTGCTTCACAAGCACACTAATACGATTTATTCACAATTTATTTTTTAAATTACTTATTTTATTTACTTATTCTAGGTTAAAAAGCATATAATTTAATATGCTAATTACTAACTGTTTGGTTTGAATGCAGATATAAACGTGGATATTTATACAGCTTTTTTATCAGTGGCAGTAACTCTGGAGGACAGTGTGGATTTGTTGGTGTAGAGTAGAACACTGTGGCAGCACTACAATAATCAACATGTCTGCCATTACAATTATTCACATCCAGTGTCTGGTTATTTACAACACATTCATGATCCCACAAGCTATTTTGAAATAATTACAGATATGAGAGGGACAGGACTGCAAACACAGGACCGCTTTTGTGCCAATATGAACTTCAGTGAATCATGTGTGGATGATTGTCACGTTCCTCTGCCAGCAAATATTTTGTGTAATGTGCTGAAAGTGAGAGGATGCAGCCAGGATTTGGGACACTAAATTAATGTTTGTCATCATGAAATTGTCATAGATTTGTAGTTTTTCATCTCATATTCTTATGCAGGTTGATTGTTGTACACACTTTGGACTAACTCAGAAGCCATATACAGTCATCATATAATCATAATAAATAACAGGGACAACCAGTGATTGTACTTTATGAGCATACTGTATGAGGCAAAGTATTGTATAAACCTATTTTGACACAATCTCTGCCATAGGATGCTGCGTAACGACATGACAAATCATGTTCAGCCCCATATCAGTAGCCATATATGGTACTCTACTGTGTTATTTTTTTTATATAAAGTGATATCAGTTTTGCTTCACATCAATATTTTAACTTAATTTAACTTAATTTGATTGTCGAATCAAATTTCGCATGAAGATTAAATCTAGAATCTTTATTTTCTTTTAATTTCTACTTTTTTTCTTTTTTTTCTTTACACATTATTTTGTCAGACATATTTATTTTTAATTCAGATTTTCTCTAACATCCTGATAGAGTCTTAAACATTCCAGATAAAATGATTGTTCACGAGGTGGATGCTTGATTCAGTGCACAGTTTCTAATAAAACCACATATCATTTGAATTCTTTATATTTAGTCTGTGCAGTGTTTTTGAATAAGAGCCTGACTGATGATAGGTTTTTCTAGATACTTTATTTGTCCCTCAATTTAAGGCAAGTAAGCAAGCAAACAGTAGTCTTTTAAATATAAAGAAACATAAATCTTATATGTTTTTCTGAGGACTTGTTAAGAATAAAGGTGCATCAGGGATCTTACCAATGATTTTAGAGGTGATTTCAACCTTGCAGTCGGTTCTTGTCCTTTTGACGTAGAAAACATTCAAATACATTCAATAAAAGAAGAATAAAACATTGTCAATATTCTTTGATTTACTATAAAAAAGAGTTTAGTTTCTGTATATCTGTATTTTCACTAGATCTCAACACAAGTATTTGTAGGTCTGGACAATTTCAACACCGATATCAATGTTTGTTTTTTATTTCCGACTGTATTAGCTGATATATTTCAATCGATATAACAGTTAACGTCACCCATGTGAAGGTCAGATATATTCACAGTAGCCCAGTCAGATCATGGGACCCTTCAGTCCTTCTTCAGCAGGAGAGGATGCTGTCAAGCAATGCTTCTATGCTGCCCGGAACTATCATTACCAAATGTGTCGGCATAACCAACAAAAAGCCCCGTGGCACTGAGCTGCAAACACAAAGCTCGCTAAAGTCTCATTTTCTGTGGCCCTGATCTTTTCAACCACTCAAGCACTGCACTGCACAAGACCCAAGTGTGAGGTCTCTCCGTCTCCTCCTCGATCCATAGCTGACCCCGTTCATCCACTCAGTGGCTGGGGCCTGACAGAAATCAATACTGATGGATGTGGAGGTGTCCAGTATAGGACGGCACAGCAGAGCCGCTTACATGCACGTCCAGAAATCTTCATAATTGAGAATTATTTGCAGTTTATTCACTCAAGTGTCAAGTTTGGAGTCGTAGACGTTTATCTGCCCATTGGAGAAGTTAGAGATTCACTGCAGGTCCAGCGGGGTTGGCTGTAGGATGACAGTTAGGGGGGTCGACCATCAATAAATTATCTTTTTTAATAATGCTGACTTGCCTGTACTAGAGAAAATTGTTATTAAGAAACTATACTAAACTGGTCTATAGCTGACTTATATTGATTATGAGTGTAATTCCTTTACTTTTCATTAATGTTTTCACTGTAAAACCCGATTAAAAGTTCATTTAACTGATTACATCGCAAATTTTAAGCAAAACTAACTCAATTTAATTAGCTTTAATGTCACTTAAAATTACAGGTAAAAGCTGCTTAATCAAGAACCTTTTTCTTACTTAAAATGTTCTATGTAATCTTTAGCAATTTTTAGTTAACTTAACTTATCTGGTTTTACATTGTAGGTAATAATGGCAGGTTTTTTTTTCTCATTTCAACAGCTTCCTCATCATGTGACCTTGTGACTCCGAAATCAATACCAAACATTATCACTGCACCAGGACACATCTGCTCTTATTGGATTTTATGGATTCTAAAATCAGGAAATCAGGAGGCAGTTTTAAGCTACAACCTCAAGACGTCACACAAAAAAACACAAATTAAAAACAAAAAAAAAGAAGCAGACATTTTGATTTGAAATATTTGGGTAAACACAGATGTTAAATAGAACTGAGCCTTAACTAGTGTCATTGGTTAACACCTATAATGTTTACCCTACTAGTTCTGGAAGATTCACTTAAAAACATATCGACATGTCACGGCAGGAAAGCCCCAGGTGTAAATAATAAAATCAATGATGTGTGAATTTCGAAGCTTCAGGTTTCGGGGTCTTGTGCTCGCTGTCACACTCTCATGACCTTCTGGGACACTTGAATGGAGCACAGCGTTACTTTTATTAATAACTCTGTTTAAGTCAAAATGACATCTGATTTATAATTTATTAGAAATTCTTTAGCTTTAGAATATATAAATAACTGACTCTTGGGGCCATTTGAGACAATAGAGGCTCGTTTCCAGTTTGTGCCTCTCACTAATTATTATTTTCACACTTGAGACTTCTACTTTAATTATTAAATGGGAGTCACAGAGCTAAGCGACAGAATTAAGCATCCCCACAGGTCATTTGACAACATTTTTAACAGCTATTATGTCAACCGCATTCCCAGGTTTTCAATTTTCCAATCGTTTTGTTCAGCCAAAAACAACAGAAATGCAAGCTGGAAGTGACAAATCTCAATGTTTGTCCACAAAAATAAGTTAATTTTCCATTAGTTGTTGTTATTTTAGGTCTTTATTTTTTACTATGCAACACATTAATATTGTCTTGCATCATCAAACAAGCAGATATGTATTTTTTCTGGCTGCCATCTTTGTTTGTGGAAGGAGTTAAACATCTTGATCGATAAACGAGTTATTGATGATTCTGGTAATATCCTATCATATATATGGATAATATAACAGGAAGCTAGTATGTGCGATTTATTTTTATCTTGTATTATCTTTAAGATAAACTGATGTTTAACTGTGTCACTCAAACACAATCCTCAGTGTAAAAAGTCTCAAATAAAAAAAAAAAGATTACATGACAGGCAGAAACTGGGGCTAATAGAGGATTATTATCTCTGGGTGCACAAAGAGGAGAAACAGTAATCTATTCTTGTGCAAGAGGCAGCTTCGTTGTCATAGCAACTGATATCCATTTTTATCCTCCATCTGACAGGTTGAGTGGGCGGGACTTCCGACTGCCACAAGCTCTGCCAAAGTTAACAGTGCGTCAAGATGGTCATCCTCCTTTGACGCGTTCAAATGTTAATTTATTTTGTATTTTTTTTTAACATTATAATTTTATTCCAGCTGGAGTCCCTGAGGCTGGTGACTCCTAACTGTATACATAGCCTACTATGCAATCAGCAGAAATATTTTATTACATTTTATTGCTTGTTTGGCTTTTATTCTTGCATATATTTATATTTAATCACAATATGTATTTACTGTCCTTATCTTTCATCATCATTGTCT
>NW_023339785.1:21713032-21713836 GCF_004916995.1 Morone saxatilis | reverse complement strand
TGAAGGTACCATTTAAATAAAGTTATTATTATTATTATTATTATTATTATTATTATTATTATTAAACTATAAGCTCATTAGCATTATACTTAACTTTAGATACATTAAAGTGCAATTACAGTTTATCAAAGATACGTCTTGAAGGAATTTGCTCGTTTGCTCTGACCGGCAAAAAAAAAAAAAAACGAAAGCGGAAGTCATTGCAGTGTGTCATCTTGTTTCTTTTCCATCATCTCTGGTTCGAACAATAAACAACATTTCCCAGAAGTCTTTGCCGGTGAACTGTCACCCAAAATGTCTGCACCCTAACAACTCATGCACCGAGGAGATTATAGGACTATTTTCTTTAAAGATTAATCTATTTTTTATCGTTGTGGTAGTTAATTAACGGTCCGCTACTATGGCAACAGCCTACATTGTAGTCATGACAATACGGACGTATTGCACAGCTGGCTAACATGTGTTTATCCTTCACGCGAGGTGTTCAGTGACTTTGTGGCTTAAACCTAAAAACATGTCTTTGTTGTCTCTGGTGAAACGCTGGTGCCAGACTCCGTTATTAAGACGAGTGTTACAGTTCAAAGCGTGCAGGAGGAAGATGCAGAGCTGCAGCGTGACCTGCACACTGTTGAGACATGGCTGGATGAAGAGGCTGCCCCTCCTCTGCAGCAGCTCCAGGTCGATCAGCACACAGACAGACAAGGTGAAACCACCAGAAACATTCAAACACAGGTTCACTGAACTCTCTGGGAAACATTCAGTCTCTCTGAAAGAGGATTCTGTAATGCAGTATTGTTAAAGATT
>NW_023339785.1:21700822-21712972 GCF_004916995.1 Morone saxatilis | reverse complement strand
CAGCAGTCATTTTGACATGAAATATTAGGGTAAACGCAGGTGTTAAATGGAACAGAGCCTTAATTAGTATCACTGGTGTTTACCCTACTGTTTCCTGTCAAAACGGCTGCTGTGAAAAGGGTTTTTATTTATAATTCGTCTTCACTTAAAACATATCGACATGTTATCTGTTACAGTCTGAGATTACATTTAAACTAAATGGTTGAGACAGCTCATATTAATGAGTCTGTTCACTCCATTAATGGTTCTGTATTTGCCTCATTCAGAAGTTATTGATCTGCCTTAAATATTGTTATTAGGGCTGCACAATTAATACAAAATATTATCTAAATATGCAGGTCACAAGAGCAGTAATGCTCTAATAAAAGTTAAATGTGTGACGGCATTATAATGAAGTGCTGTAGGGATGCACTGCTCTACAAATCTTGTTCTCCAGATTTAAAAAAACATTGAAATCATTTAGTCAAAATACAATTTGTGATGCAGAAATGATAATTCCCACATAATTGCAGACCGCAGTATCTGTCATAATAATTGAATGATGATGTTTTTACAATGTTGTGCAGCCATATGAGACTTTTTTTTTTTTTACAGTAACAGTTAAGAAGTTGTTAATTAACAGGCTTTTTTTCCTTTTGCTTTTAAAGGATGCTGTTGACCTGTCTAAGTTCCCCACTGACAGAATCAGGAACTTTTGCATCATCGCTCACATTGACCACGGGAAAAGCACTCTGGCTGACAGGCTGTTGGAGATGACAGGTACGAACGGTTTAGGTCTGAAAACAAACTGATAATGTGATACTTTAATGTATTAGGATCTACAGTAATTGGACTGTGTGCATTAATCAGGGGATTTGTGATCTGTGTGTGGCTGTTACTATCCAAATAGTTGTTTAATAACGTGTTGCTGAGTGATATGACCAAATATCTGTATCACAGGTGGTTTCAGGATATATCACTGTATTTCTTTATTTAATATTATTTGACTGGGCCTTTTATAGACAGATATTACAATATGATTCACAATTATTGGGAATAATAATTTAACTTTCATTGAAAAAAACTATTAAAATGATGATGATGTGACGTTTGTCATCTGGAGAATAAGATTTGAAACCAGAGCTTCTCTGCAGCACTACAGCCTTTTTTATTTTAATTCTGTTTGTCACATTTATCAAAACATTTCAACTTCTGCAATTTGGATATTACACATTGCAATTTCAATAATATTTTGATAAATTATGAGGCCCTATTTTATATGGCTTTATAGTGGCTTATTTTACTGAACTTAAAAACAACACACGCCAACAACTTTTTGCTTGTTGTATAAAGTCTATAAGCTCACATAAAAATTTATATTTCTCACGTTTTATTGCACAAGTAAGAAACAAATTGACACCTATTACTGTGTGCCATGAGAGTTAATCGTGGGTTATTCAGTGTTATAGAGCTATAACTGTTAGTAAGAAGGATACACAGTTAATACGGCTCCGTCTCAATACACACTACAGCTTGCTGTTTCATCCAGTATAACGCCCAACACTAATGACATGAGTGAGAGAGCTTGTGTCTCTCTCTCTCTCCCCCTCTGTCTCTCCATCAGGCCGAAGAACGGCAGCATCATCCTGTACAACAGGAAGAAGGTGAAGTACAGGAAGGATGGTTACTGCTGGAAGAAAAGGAAGGATGGGAAAACGACGAGAGAGGACCACATGAAGCTGAAGGTCCAGGGCATGGAGGTGGGTTCAGCTGAGGTTCTGGTTCTGGTACCGCAGTACNNACACACACACACACACTGTGTCAGCGACTGGGTCACTGTTGAGGTTCAGACATAGTACTTAATGAACCACATTATATCAGGAACTGATTAGCACAGTGTTACTAATGGATGTTATTGACAAACAGGGGCCATAGCAAAGACTGAGAAGAATAAACAGGTGTTGGACAAGCTTCAGGTGGAGCGAGAGAGAGGGATAACGGTGAAGGCCCAGACAGCCTCACTGTTTTACAACTACGAGGGACAGAAGTATCTCCTGAACCTCATCGACACACCGGTAAGTGCTCAGCCGAGTCGGTCCTCTCTTCCAGCCCCGCAGCTTTCATTTACATTGAAAATCCTCCTAACTACTTCCTTTCCTCATTGTTAACTTCCTGTTTGCTACAGTGGCAGATTGTATGTGCTCCATAAGTCCCCCACTAGATGCATATTGGCCTGTTAATTGCAGATTTCACCTCTCTCCTTCACAATTAATTACAGTAACATCAGACCAAAATGGCCTTTCACTGCAAAAGCAAAACAATAGATTTTTTTTTTGTCATTGTCTTTACATACTGCACTACCATGACTCTCTCTGAATCTCCGGTGCTTTCCCTCTCTGCAGGGTCACGTTGACTTCAGTTACGAGGTGTCTCGATCGATTTCTGCATGCCAAGGTGTCCTGTTGATTGTCGATGCCAATCAGGTACAAAAACCAGACTTCTGTCTCCCAGTTTTCTTCATGAATCATTGTGGCTGTATGTTTGTGCAACCGTGTGATGCCGTTGTTAATATTTTGCTGTCACGTGAAGGGGGTTCAAGCGCAGACGGTGGCCAACTTCTACCTGGCTTTTGAAGCTCAGCTGGCAATCATCCCTGTGATCAACAAGGTACAATGAGACCTAGTTGTTTTTGGTTTAATCATTAATTAATTTTAATAATTGTTTTTTCTAATTAGACATTTCTCTCTTTTAGATTGATTTGAAAAATGCTGATCCAGAGAGAGTGGAGTCGCAGATTGAAAAGGTGTTTGATATTCCAAGAGAAGAATGCATCAGGGTGAGTTGGAGCTTTGCTTTTTAGTTTTCAGCATTGCTTCTGTGAGGAATTTCTCTTCATTTTTGGCCTCATCCTTTTCAGATTTCGGCTAAACTTGGAACAAATGTTGAAAAGGTTCTCCAAGCGGTTGTAGACAGAATTCCACCGTAAGAAAGTTCATCTTGTTTCATTTCTCACATGAAACATGTTTGACACACAGAAGTGAAGCTTTTTCCTTTCTTTTTCCCCCTTGTATTCGCAGGCCTGAGGCAAGTATTGATGACCCTTTTAAAGCCCTAGTGTTTGACTCCAATTTCGACCACTATAGAGGAGTGGTGGCCAACATCGCTGTGTTTGGAGGTCGGGTCAAAAAAGGGGACAGGATCGTGTCAGCATATCTCGGCAAAACCTACGAGGTCAACGAGCTGGGGCTCCTCCGGCCAGATGAGCACTCAACTGGCAAGCTGTACGGGTCATTCTTCCTCCCTTGCGTAATTTCTCTCACTTGATATCTCAACCAGTAGAGCTGATATTGGGACGGTAGCAGTAACGATTAGTCGATTGACAGAAAAATAATTTGCAACTTTTTTGATGGTTGAGTGAGTTTTGTCATTTAGGTCATTTTTAAAGCAAAAAGGTTTTAAGTTGTGAGGCTTTTTTAGTCTGTTGTGATAATAAACTGAATATCTTTGAATTAGGAAAACAAAATTTCAATTGGCGTTATTCAAAGATATAACGTTTTATAGGTCCCATATTGTAGAAAGGGAGATTTCCATGTCATCTATGATTATGAAGCAGGTCTAGGTGCTATATAAATACTACTGTGAAAGTATCAAAACCATATTCACAAACTGCCTTTAAATAAGCCGTCAGCCAATCAGAAGAAAGGTTCATTAATATTAATATTAAGGCTACGATCACACATATACGCAAACGCAGGGGAGTGACCATCGCCTGCTGAGGCGAATGCACGCTGTCTGTCTTTGCTTTTGGCTGAGGCTACAACTTCACTGGTCAAAGTTCACCACAGTTAAAAAGAGACGAGTTTGTGCAAGTGTGACTGTGACTAATGAGGCAAAATGCAACACAAAACGGCCAGTTCTTTCTAGAGCTCCAGAGAGAAGCATGAGAGAGGAGATGTAGATTTATTTTGAGGGCATTTGTTATGCTTTATTAGACAGCGAAAGCTTGAGAGGTGAACAGGAAAGACAGAGGAGAGAGAGGCAACAAAGGACTCGGAAACAAACCCAGGTCGCTGCAAAAGGAGTCAGCCTTGATACATGCAGTGGGTGCTCTACCAAGAGAGCTACTGGGGTGCCTGAGAGGGGAGAAAAAAAACCATATTCAGTAGTTTTCGTACTTAAAACCATACTAAAATTCAAATAAAACACAGGAAAAGAGTAAAATATGGGACCTTTAATGATTAAAAATAGACAATAGTTTTTAAAATGAGTTTAGGTTTATCTAAACTCTAACTGTTGCAATAGAAATGGAAAATATCCTGAAATGTGTAATGTAATACATGGTTTGAAATCTGATTCTGACTTTTGCCACTACAGCCATCTCTGAATAATAAGCCATCCTTCTGTTCTGCATGCCTACACTCTGTCCAACTGTCCACTGGAGGACGGTTTACATTGCATTAGTGTAACTCTCCTCGACTGTTGTGTAGGTTTGCAGGCCAGGTTGGCTACATCATAGCAGGGATGAAGGATGTGAAGGAGGCCCAGATTGGTGACACACTCTATCTCCAGGAGCAGCCGGTGGAAGCACTTCCAGGGTTTAAACCCGCCAAAGCCATGGTCTTTGCTGGTGAGAAGTGTTCTCGTCTGCTGTTGCTTCTTGCTTCTCTCAGATCAAAACACTGCATGCAATAACGTAACTACTCAGTACATAACGGAGCACTAGCCTTGAATATTCCAGTATCACTGGACATGTAGTCAAGCATGAAACCCCTTCAGTGCATGTCGTGTTTAAATAGCTAGTACAGTAAGTGCAGCCTGTGCTTTCCAACTAAATGAAAAGAGTTCTGCTTGTGTCCTGATGTGCACTCTGTCTTTTATTTTTGTGTCCCTCAGGCATGTATCCGATGGACCAGTCGGAGTACCAAGGCCTTCGCAGCGCCATTGAGAAACTGACCCTGAATGACTCGAGTGTCACAGTGCAGAGAGACAGCAGTCTGGCCCTCGGAGCAGGCTGGAGGTCAGGATGACTGCTTTGAATTAGAATGAAAAATGGCTTTAAGAGCACAACAGAGGAGTGGGGTTATTACATATACTGTGACCAGTAATTAAAACAGAAGTGTGGACATTGAGCAGTGCGAGCGCAAAAAAAGTTCCAACCTGCTTCGGGAGTCATGATGTTTGGATGTTTTCCAAGTAATTTGCTGTTGCAGAAAAGTTATTCACTTTTTTCCTAAAAGGCACCAAATGTGGGAGAAGTTGCAAGATGTATCTTCTTTCTTATCGGTTTATACACAAACTTGGACATCATAAGATATGATTGATTGGGCAATAAGCAACTTTCCTCGGGACATGCTGTATGATGCCAAAATAGACAGCGAGAGTTTATTTATCATCACAGGTCACATCAGTCCAGCTGGTGTAAATTTGATTCTATTAGTGGCAGTGATTTAGATCATTTGGAAGTATAAAACTGCACTGGAATAGCGATGAATCTTACTCACTGTTGAACTCTTTCCAAACAGGCTCTTTGTAATTAAAAGCATGAATATCAATTATGAAACTTGAGTGAACCTGTGAACCCTCCTGTCCCCCTGCAGACTTGGCTTCCTTGGTCTTCTCCATATGGAGGTGTTCAATCAGAGGCTGGAGCAGGAGTACAATGCCTCTGTTATAGTAACGGCGCCCACTGTGCCCTACAAGGCTGTCCTCTCTTCAGCCAAACTCATCAAGGTAAGAGCTGCTGCCTGCTCATATATTTTCCTGTCTTACTGTAGAGCTGGGTTCGTACTGTAATCTTAGCAAAAGGAAAGATTGAACTGACTTGGTAATGAATGATAAATGGAGCCTCTCTGGTATTACTGGCGTGCTCTCCTGTAACACGACATATGGGACATGTTTGATGGGAAATACTTGAGAGGGCAATTAAAATGTCCTGTTGCAGAAGCAAAATCACAGCCAATTTATTGCTGTTGCGATGAGTTTCCTTGGAAACATTTTCTAATCCCAAAGCAGCAATTTAGTGGATGTAAAGACTTTAAATTATTATTTTATGACAAATTATTGCAATTTACACAATTTCTCAGTCTTAAAAGACTCAGAAGAGAGTGTCTCAGTCGACCTAGTCATCATTAGCAGGTTAGTTGCAGTATAAGACCCCCCTCAAACTCCATTCAAGAGCTGTGCCTAACCCTCGTTAGGGCCCGGACTAAAGTAGTAAGTAAGTAAGAAAGAGGATTGTTGCAGCACGGACCTTTTCTCTCGTAACACAGATGTCACATACCCTAGTTAGCCCAGTCAGTGGTCCTATTAGCTGACTTTAATGTCATAATATACTCCATTGTACTTGGATAGTCTGCCTACAGATGGTTTATTGAGTATTTGTCACATTACAACAACTTGTTGGTTGAGATTCAGCTATTCAACTGTCTCACAAATAATGGTTTGCTTAGGTTAAGGCACAAAATCAACTTGCTTAGAGTATGTTCATGAATTGTTACAGTAGATACACCCTATAGATAATAGTGTTAAACATCTACAGACAAAGCAGATGTGATAAATACTTTATAAACCAGTGGTTTATAGTCTGTCCAGATTATCCAAAATAAAGTGTTACCTACATTCTCTCTCAGCCCTGGAACTCAAACTATTTTCTGATGTAAGGGTAACCTTTTATAGCCATATTTCAAGCCTGCAGTGAGTGTTTCAGTCCCAAAACATAGCTTTTAGGCGAAGTATCATGTCAAAATCATCATTAAAGCTTTTGGAAAGACCTTTATCTGCTTCATTTGGAGGTTCAAATCTTGTTGGTTCTTCTTACAGGAACACGGCAGTAAGGAGATCACCATCGTGAACCCTGCTCAGTTCCCAGACAGAACAGTTGTGTCAGAGTATTTGGAGCCGATGGTACTGGGGACCATTCTCGCTCCTGACTCTTACACTGGCAAGATTATGAGTCTCTGCTTGGTAAGAGGAAAAATGGGAAATGCAAATCAAATGCATGACAAACTGTTGTCTGTACTGTTTAACCTGAACGCGTGAATGTGTTTCTGCACCACATGGGGTTAATTTTCATTTGCTTGTGTACCGCTAACATGTACCTGCCGTGTAAACATCTCATTTTAAGGGTAGATGTGTTTTTTCAAAAATCAGAGAATGATGATGTCTCTGAATACTCACAGGCGAGTTGGCCTGATTCTCAAGCCTGTTGGAAAATTAATTTTGACAGCAGATATGAGAGTGCAGCTTTGCTTTTATACCCTTTTCCAAATTGGTCTGGAGCCAAAGAGAAAACAACACTCGAAAATGTTTATATTTCTGATGCTACATTGCCTGTTTAAATCTTTCAATTTCAAAAGTAATTGATTGATTAGGTTACCAAAGCAGCCCTTATTTGGATTGTAATATAAAACTACTGAAGCCAAAAACGATATAATCTTGTGTTGTTAAAGAATCGCAGAGCGGTCCAGAAGAACATGTTGTACATAGACGACCAACGCGTCATGATGAAGTATCTCTTCCCTTTGAATGAAATCGTTGTGGATTTCTATGACCTCCTCAAATCGCTGTCCTCTGGCTATGCAAGGTAAAACTAGTACTAAAAGTAATACGTCTATAAATACATATACTACACATTCAATCATAAACATTTAATATGCATTTTGAGGTTACTTTGCAATCTGAAAAATGTTTTTTCTGCAAAAAAAGTATAATTTCCACATTCAAATCCTTAAAAAGTTATTTACTTTACTTACTTTACTCTACCTCCTTTAAAAATGTCAGAATCTATGAATGTGCAAATTTGTTGATTTATGAAAATTTCCTGCTGGACACAAGATGTTTCCTACTTCACCTTAAAATCAGATTATCAGTAAGAAACTTTCCACTCTCAGCAGATGTAAAAAACCTCTTTCTAGTGTCAGACTCACATACATCATTCTGCACAGAGAAGATCAAACATCCAACTGCAAGAACAAAAACAGAAACATATTTTTGAGTGAAGGGGGACTTTAATGAAATGCTGCGTCACGTCTGACTCATGATTTTATCCTCTTATAGTTTTGACTACGAGAATGCTGGCTACCAGGCTGCTGATTTGATAAAGATGGATATTCTGCTGAATGGGCGACCTGTGGAAGAACTCATCACGATTGTACACAGGTACTATGTGTTTGAAATTATAGCTGAATTCACATGTAGAATAAGCATGCAAGTTTAATCTTTCACTAAATATTTTGGTTGGTAAGTTCCTTATTTCACTCAGGATTTCACAGCGGGCTCCCGTAGCTTAATTATTATTGTTGCTGTCACAGAAAAGAAATGGCAGATTTTTACATAATTTCAAGGTTATATGGTCCTTCATTACTAAAGTAATTCTTCTGAGCCTATGGTGCATGAAATGTATTCAACGCCCAGGATAACATTAAAAAATGGCCTCTTGGCAGCCAGTGTTAACATTGTCTATTACAGTGACTTTACACACCGGACAAGGACTTCATTCCATTTGTGACAAGGACAATAGAGTAACTTCACAGGCGAAAAGTGATGATGCACAGCAGATATTTAATGTACTTACCACCAACGCCAGTACAGACTTTGGTAATTGAAGGGCACTGCGCTTCACCAACGATTGCTTCTACTCTCCCACCGTTTACACTGTAAGCCTTGGAGCCGAGCCGAGCGTAATTTCAGTTATTCTCTAAGGGCGACGCACCAATCACAGAGCAGAATATCTTTTACGAGAGGCACGTTCGAGAATGACTGAAGTATATGGGACGTGACTGGACTCAAGTGAGACGAGGATGACCTGTGAAGCAGAGAGGCCATTTACATCTGTTTGATATGCAGGCTTTTATCTAAAGTACATTATAGTATGACAAGGGCACACAGGTGTATTGTGAACCTCAAATACTGGTGTTCAGTGTCATGCTCTACCCTTTAAAGCAATAGTTTCACATTTTGAGAAATATGCCTATTCATTTTCTTGCTGGGAGTTAGATGATACATTTAGTTTGGAGCTAGAGCTAAGAGGTGCTTTGTTTAGCTTAGCATAAAGACTGTAAGCAGGAGGAAACCAGCCTGTTTGTGTATTCGAGTTTATAAATGTTCTAGCAACACCTCTAAAGCTCACTAATTGACACATTATATGTGGTTAGTTTAAAGGTCCAGTGTGTAATATTTAGGAGGATCTTTTGGCAGAAACTGAATATGATATTCATCGAAATGTTTTCTTTAGTGTATAATCACCAGAAAATAAGACATGTTGAGTTTTTGTCACCTTAGAATGAGCTGTTTTTATCTACAGAGGGAGTCCGCCATTTTAAATCTGCATGTGTCTACAGTAGCCCAGAAAGGACAAACCAAACACTGGCTCCCGATGGGGCCTTTTGCGTTTTTCCCAAGATTGAGGGCCACAGTAGTTTCTCCTACGCACTTGGAAGGTTGAGCTGCATTCAGTTGGTTGCAATATGCAACTTCACCACTAGATGCCACTGTATCCTCTGTTGTCTGCCCGGCTGCTTTCTCATGTTACTGCACGTAACTTACCATAAAACCATTGTGTTTTTGCATTTATGTTTGGATGGACAAGATTCAAATGATAGTATAACATATTTTTGAACTTTGGAGCTAGGCTTCCTGTGTCCCTGTTTCCGGTCTTTATGCTATACTAGGGTAACCACTTTCTGGCTGTAGCTCAATAATTAATACACAAACATTAGAGTGGTATCAATCTTCTCATGCAAAGGCTATTTTGCATTCCCAAATGTCAAACCATTACTTCTTTTAACCTTCACAGAACTGCCTCAGTGGCAAAAATTTAGCAATTTTATGGTCGTAAACCTTTTTATCCTGAACATTTTGTGAGTGTTGAAAACCCTGGTCCGATTATTGAAATAACTTGGAAAGATGACGTATGTTCATTCTGCTCTGATTTTTAAATTTAACAGTGATTATTTGGATGAGTACGCCGTTATTAAAGGTCACATTTTAAAATTTTAAAATGCAGTTTTGATTAAACTTGGACGGATGATTCATCTTGTCAATCACTTCCCAAAGGGGGCGACACATGTGCAGTATATGTCATTATCAGCTGCTCTATTTTGAGGTGATTTGGTGAGAACAGTACATTTTATGATGGATTGCTCGTAGTTTAGAGCTGTGTATCTGTAGAATTTACAGTTGTTTTTGGTTCAGATGTTTGTGTTTTCATTACAGAGACCGGGCGTACAGCTCAGGGAAAGCCATGTGTGAGCGACTGAAAGACTCCATACCAAGGCAGATGTTTGAGATTGCTGTACAGGCAGCTATTGGCAGTAAGGTCATTGCAAGGGAAACGTAAGTACAACATCAGCCCGAAGCTTTGTTAGAATGAGATGAGATGCACAGCAGTGTATATAGAAAAAGCACTATGAATTGTATTTGTGTATTAAATGTGCTGAATAGATTAATTTAGCCTTAAAAATGTGACATGACAATGTTTGTTTCTTTCAGAATTAAGGCCTACAAAAAAAATGTTCTCGCTAAATGTGTAAGTAAAAGTTTCTCTTAACTCTCAGAAGTTTTTGAATCTACAAATGTACCACAAACAAACTGAATTATATATATATATATATATATATATTGTTTTGTGTTGGTAGTACGGAGGTGACATAACACGTAAGATGAAGCTACTGAAGAAACAGGCGGAGGGTAAAAAGAAGATGCGGCTCATCGGCACTGTGGAAGTTCCCAAAGACGCCTTCATTAATGTTCTGAAGAGGAAAGAAAAATAGACTGCGATACCATTAGTGTATTATTATATGATGATATCATTATTATATGCAGCAGGTCTTTGTTATTAAAAGGCACTGCTAATTTATCTTAATAAAATGGTCATTGTCGCTGCAGACTGCTGTAATTGTGCTGATTTCTACGATATTACTTCTCCTCTCTTTTTCAACAGTTTTTAATATTAATTTCTGTGCAAAAACCAATAAAGAGATTAAGAAAAGGAAAAAGGAAATATTACACGCTGTTCAAAATGAATGATTGTCTAATGCTTTATTAACACTTCTGTTTGTGATTTCTGCTTTATTATATGATGACACGGTTTTACCAAACTATGCAGAAGAATGTTGAACCTCATTTAATGTTAAAAATACAAAATAATAATACATCATTAAATGTGCCTCACACACCTCAAGTCACTGCATACAGTGCAGTTAGTGTGGATAATTATTTGATTGCATTCTGAGACTTTCATCAGTCACTCAACAAATGAAATGTGGTAATTGGTTTATCATTTAAGTAATTTATTCTTTCACTCTTGGTCAGACAAAATACGCAAGTTTTATAACTTCAGCAGTCATAACTCAACATTTTATAGACGAGAAGGATTAAGCAGTTAAAACTGATAATTTATCAGGCCATGATTTATTTTTCATGAAGTGTGAAGAAGAACAGTAGATCTTCTGGTTCATCGTCTCATCATTTTCCAACAGTGCCTGCAAAGACAAGTGTTGTTTATGGTAAATGTTGGTATTTAAAAAGACTTTTTTGTTTTGGTCTCCGGTCTCCATGTGAGATGATTTTGAATTTGACTTTAACCAGGATGTATTTTTTAACTATTACAAAGTCAAATTTTCACTACTTTAAATGAAGAAGTTAATGTTGTAACTTTGGTGTTTTTGATTTACAACTAAACTAACTAACGTCCTAGCAGCGAGTTGCTGCAGGATGGTGTAGGGAGACTTACCCCCCCCCCAGGCTGTGCCTTCTAATTAAAACACTTAATCCCTACCAGCTCTTGTTGGTAGCTGAGCTGACCTGACTTGCCTCTAAAGAGAGTGATATAAATTACAATTCTTACCATGTTTTGTGCCAACTGTGCTGCGTTTGTGAAAAAGTAAAATCTCAAAGCCTGTCCTTTAAGCAGTGTTCCCAGTAGATGGCAGCAGCAGCTCAAACACACAAAAGAGCAGAAAGGACGTTGATTCCCCCCTGAACTAATTTTCAATCAGACCTCATCAGCCTCAGGCTCCATAAATGTCAGTTTTAAATCATATAAACTCCAGACAGTCCACTTACCTTCTAACCAGCAGTTAGAGGCTCGATGAAAATATCTCATTGTCCCTATGTGCTGCACATACTTTGCAAATTAAAGCGAATGGGATTTAAGAGACTAATTGGTATTTA
>NW_023339785.1:21697081-21700813 GCF_004916995.1 Morone saxatilis | reverse complement strand
AGCTCAAGTGAAAGGGATGAGAGTAGTGCACATTTTGACAAGTTGCACTTCAGCAGTGTGCAGTGGTTTTAAGTATTCAAGTAAAAATGATAGAAATGTGTTGACAGTTTATGATTAGACCTGCTTATTGCAGACATTTTGACATCTTACAGAAATGCAGACATAATTTAAGTTATTAATTAAACCTGAATATGAAAAGGCCTTTTTTATATTGTATTTATGGTTATATCAATGATGATATATCAATTGATGAGGGAACCAACACATTTTATAGTCAAACACTTTTTGCAAATGGCACTTAAATATAAGATATAAAACAGCGTCGTTCCAGCTATTTTTTGATGTTTTCACATTTCAATGTATTCAAACACAGAGATGTGACTCAACTTGGCTTTACAGGTCAGTATGTAGCCTTGGATTTAAGAAAAAATATAATAAACTGAGCTACACTTTTCAAAGATTTAGGTGACGCATTTGGTACTGTTGATTATTACTGAGGTTCTACCCAGAACCATTTGCTTCTGAAGAACACATTTTTACAGGAAAGGGATCTTTAAGGGTTCTTTGTAAGATTAAGAGCATGGGTGTTAAAAGATCCTTTTACTCATAGATGTAAGGAATCCCCCTAATCAATTACTTTTACTTGTGTTCTGCCATAGTTGATATCTTTACCATCATTTCATGCCATACAATAGTTGTGTTAGTTGGTTGGTCTCTCCAAGGTGAGATATCTTGCGTGTAGATGTTTTGGGCTGTGGACTGAATAGTTTTTGGTTTCCAGTTTGGTGAACAAGCTTAAAACTGCTTTGATTTTATTCAATTTGTCATCCTTTAAAAAGAGACAAAAAGCAGCTCTCAAGTAATTTTAACCCTTAAAAATCACTAGTACAACTAGTTTTAGGAGACGTGACAGCAACCTCACACTAATGGTTTAAACTATAAACCAACATAAAAATGAGGATTACCATCATAAAACAGATACATTAAAAACACAAAAAGTAACATTTGCATTTTGGAACATAAAACAGCAAACTTAACAAACTACTTAGTCCAACACTAGGGCATGACGGGAAATGTGGGCGGCCACTACAATACATTCAGGTCAATGCACATCCTCCTCTACAAAACAGTTGTGACGTATGAGGTGTTCAGGCCGTCTCCTAGACTGAGGAGGAGAGTTTGTTAGAGAAAGGTGGATGAAGGTTAAAAGAAATCAGGTCAGATCTAAGAATTGAGCTGTATTTTTCCACCCAGTAGAAGACGGTAACTGCCTCTAAAACCAAAGAAGAAGAAGAATAGGGATGAATTTAGTCTTGGGTTTGTTCACACCCGTCTAGAAGTGATCACCTGATTATCTCTGTGAATTTTATACTAGAAGCTGGATTGAAGTGACAGGATCAGAAACTTCAAGGTATAAGATAAATGTAATATTCTCAACATTATTATGTGCCCACACTCTGCTCTCATTGGACCCTGCATTACTTTGCTGTTTGTAGATGGCTTATGATTCATATGGTGTACTATAGGGACATTGGCATGATGCTACGAACAGCCTGATGTGCCTGACTTCCACTGGTCCCATAGGCTCCATTTGGACCTGCTCCCCTGGGACCTACACAGCCTCTCTTGTTCTGTTGGCTTATCCTTCTCATACATCATTGCTCCAAGATTTTTAAATTAATATTCAACATTGTTTGAATGTTTTCTCAGTTTATTTTAACATAGAATGTTAAAATGATGGATGACCACAATATAAACTCTTATAAAAAAGACTATTTTTAGAGCAACTGGGTGGGTTCTTGGTGGAAACTTTTACAGGTGTTTCTATGTATAACCCTATAAAAGGTTATCCTATGAGGACAAGCCAAATGACCCTATAGCCTATGGTTTGAGTTAGCACTTTTATTTCTAAGAGTGTAAATACAGTTTTACATTAATTTGCTCCATTAGAATTGGTATTAATGACAATCTGATTTAATAAAGATCCATAAGGCGGTTTCTTAGGGGTCTGTTTTATTCTAATACATAATAATAATATGGAATAATCCCATAAAAAAACTTCTTATAGCTTTCTCTCAGTCTTTGGTAATATTCAATCTACAGGCAGATTTTCAGGTGCAAACACCAGCTCTTCTTTTCTTTTTGGTACCAAGTGGTACAAAAGATAAATAGGTAACCTCCTGTACAGGTTCAGGGACCTGGGACTGTGAGTATGTGCTGTTGTACTGGAGATGTTAAGCTGTAAGATATATAACAGTTGACTTCCCTATTCCCTCCCCTTTTCCCTTTCTATATTTATTCATCCATTTATGGAAAACAGCCTATCTTACATGACTTTTGAAGCACAGGAAAACACAAATCTTACCTACATTTACAAATACTTGCTCCACTCAGATGAAATAAATGTAAAATTATTATTATTCTCAGTGGTTGTAGAAGTTTAACTAGGTTGTTACACCATACTCTTGTATTTAATTTAC
This sequence comes from Morone saxatilis, assembly GCF_004916995.1. Classification (NCBI taxonomy): domain Eukaryota; kingdom Metazoa; phylum Chordata; class Actinopteri; family Moronidae; genus Morone; species Morone saxatilis. The sequence goes on along the minus strand of NW_023339785.1, from coordinate 21,698,333 downwards.
AGGTCTTTATTGCCTATAGTGTTGCTTTTTTGTATCCTATTTTTTTTTTCTTTTAATTATACATTATAATATTATGAAGTTTAGTATCCTGTATTTTATTCCATATATAGCCATAAATAGCCTCCATCTCTATATATTGTTATATACATACTTAGACTCTCATTATATTTGACTATTTTCTATTCTTATTTTACATGTGTATACCTAATATATACACATTTCTATTTGTAGATCTATTGTTAGTTATTGTAACATAATTATTATTTAATTATAAATATCATATTAAATACAGTATTTTTATATTTTATGTTATTATTATTGCTCTGTTATGGTCTTGTTGAGCCATCTTAACTCTTCCTGTTAAACTGACAACAACCTGGGAACAAAACACACAAAAAAAAGCGAACTGGTTTAGTTTGATTCTCTGTAATACCCGTAGTTCCAGTCTCTCAACACGGAAGCAGCTATGAATGGCTGCAGCGCTAACTGCTATTAGTGTTTTTAATCCTCAAATACAGCCACGAATATATAACATAAAGGCGGGTCATGAAGTACGGAGACAGGTGGCTTTGTAATGTGTCGCTTTGCCAGTGTAAACATATAAAATGAGACGTTACAGCTTCTTTTATCTGTGCGCAAGGACGCGTCTCGTCGGCTGCTAGTTCAAAAACAACTCCTCTCCTCTTTACTCTCTCAGTTTAGGCAAAATGAAGGTCCGCTCGTCTGTTTTCGCCTCGTTTATTTTAATCTCCGAGGTGATTGGCGTCGCCCTCTTCCTGCGGGGCTTCTTCCCTGTGCCTGTCAGGTCTTCCCTCTCATCCAAGAGCAAGCTGTCAGATCTCCCATCGGAGCCGCTGACAGGTGAGTTCACAGCGTGTCTCACCTGCGTCCAGGTGCAGATCCCATGTCAGGATTAGGGGGGGGGACACAAAAGTGTTGTTTTTTTGTTTTTTTTTGCACGTATGCAGCTCATACCATGCCACAATAAATCACAACTTCATAGAGGCTCGCCATATCATTCAAAAAGTACTGCACAGGGAATCATTTATTGTGCTTACCTGTTTTGTTTATTACATACATTATTATAAGAGCGCCTATCACTGCTTACTTACCTGTTATATTAGTAAATCATCACTTTAAGGGTCTCTTTAAGGGAATGTAATGTACCTCATGTTCTTATCTTCCCCTCCAGCCCTCCCAGATCCCCAATTCTTCTCACCACCTTCCCTTTCTCCCAGTGTATGGGACTACT
>NW_023339785.1:21690631-21697070 GCF_004916995.1 Morone saxatilis | reverse complement strand
CAAGTTGTGTAAACTAACTGATCAAGTTTTTACAATGCCAGTTATGCTGGTAAACAGAGCACAATGAACACAACACAAGCTGACCCAACAAACATTATTTGTTCCATTCAATTTATACAATTCATGTTTTCCAGAAATCGGGGAGGGACATCATTTTAGAATAAAAACTCACGACGTGTGTGTTTATTTAATTACAGGGAGGTCTCCCAACGGCTCTCGCCTCCCACAGCCCCTCTTTAAAAGGGTGGTGGTAATGCTGGTGGACGCCCTCCGGGAGGACTTTGTGTTTGGCCCCAGTGGTCGCAGGTACATGCCCTACACCAGACATGTGGTGGAAAGAGGCTCCTCGCAAAGCTTTGTGGCCAAGGCGAGACCTCCGACTGTCACCATGCCCAGGATCAAGGTGAGGATGTCACTCAGGTATCATTGTTATCAAGTGTGTCCGCCTCCAGTGTGTCCCCCCCCCCTGCTCATGGACACCAGTCTGGTCTTTAATGGGCAGGAAGCGGAGAATAAATAGATATATTTCACAAATTCAAGTTTTAAATCTCACTTTTAATGCAAAACTGCATTGATTTAATATCAGAAACAGCCGGTAGACACATCACTTTAATACAAAACGTACAAAAATACATCATTAATTGACATTTACAGGCTGCTGATAAAGAAAACAATAAAAACATTTAAAATGTATATATGAAATCTATTTATTTCATTGTAAAAGTACATCACAATAATCACATTTTTAAGTTTTTTACCACCTTATTACAAACTTGCACTATGAAAAAAGTTAATATTACAAAGTATTGTTATCTATTTTACTCAACCGTTATCTAATTGCCAACTAGCAATTTTAGTAAAAACGAGTTGTAGACCCATTTGGATTGTGATCCTAAGTTTGGGAAACGCTGATTCAACCTATAATGATTCTTTAAAAAGGCTGGTTTTATTCTATATTTTTCCTATATATCCCATAAAAAGCCCAAAGCCGACACTGTGTTAGTCCGTCTTTCTGACTTCCTGTCTTTCTCTTTAGTTTAGTTTTAGTTTCCTAAAACAGGAATAACAGCTGGTATAAACATTAGTGGTCAGGTGAACGTTGATCGACCCTCACTGTCCAGTATATTAGGTCCACCAAGCTGAAGCTAATGCAGTGCAACACAAGAGCCTCGCAGTAAATCCTAATATTCTGGTGCTGTTGGACCTGTTTTAGAGGCGCTGAATCGACTGAACGATCATTTCAGAGGCTGCAGTTTGTGATGCTGTTTCACTGCGTTGTGTTATACTGAGAGACGTTTCATCCACTCCATTGACATCAGCGAGAGTCTATATCACAAACCTTAAATGAAGTTCAGCACTTTGCTGTGGCCAAGAGAGGAACGCTTCAGTCAAAGGTGGATGAACACTTGGAGGGATCAAACTTTTGGAAAACTCTTAACATTTGACTTATGTGCTGTTCAATGTCTGTTTTCAGTAAAGATGTTAAAGTTTAAGTTAACTTCAAACTGCACGATGCGGTAAAACATTATATTGAGATGTGATTCACCATTAGTGGGAATGATCGTTTTTGCATCACAAATTAAATTACTTATTTTCTAAAACTATTAAAATCATGATTTTTGGGGGGTCTTTACCAAACAAACATCTTTAATCTGGGCAGCAGCACTACCTGAGATGCCTTGTTGTCCAGATTTAAGATGTTTGTTTGTTACTTACAAACTTGTTAGTCCTTCATTATTTTTGGATATTATATTATATATTCCAATTAATTGTGAAGCCCTAACCGGATTTTGTAAAATATAAATTACTTATTGGATATTTTATGCCTTCATTAGGTAGTGACAGAAAGATGAACGGCCTGATTTAGTAGTTTGTAAATTTGTTTATCCTGGAATCAGTGTATAGTTGGACAATGTTATCTAATCACTAAATAACAGTAATGCAACTGACATTACTTTACTTAACTGATGATTACTATTATCAGTTAAGGATGCACAGTAATTATCATTGCCCTTAAATCAGTGGTTAATAACGGGAATTTATATTTGTATGTATTATTCTGATAATTGAACTATAGACACATAATAATAATAATAATAATAATAATAATAATAATTATTATTATTATTAAAATGAATAATAATAATATTATTATTATTATTATTATTATTAAAATGAATAATAATAATAATATTATTATTATTATTATTCATTTTGATGGATATTTGTTCTATTAAAGCCAAATTAATTCAGTTTTACTAGAAAACATTATGAACATTTGATGTTGTTGAATATTAAGTAATCAGTCTTAACTCACAACATCTTTGCCTTTCTTACCATCAAGTTTGCATGAACAACAACAAAAATGTGAAATTATCAGTTATCTTATGGGCCATAAAAAGCAAGTAATCATCTATACCGTGCATCCCCAACATCAGTACTTGTAAATATTCATTAAATACTTTTTAATCAATTGTATTTGCATGTTAAGGTAATGTTGAAACAATTAACCAACAACATGTTCTACGATGAATCGTAAAAACACCAAACATTTACTGCTTCCATATTCTCAAGTGAGAGTATTTTATCTGTTTTATATCATTATTAATGTAACATCTTTGGCTTTAAACTGTTGGTCGGTCAATGTAGGTAGTTTGAAATTGTCTCCTTTGGCTCTGGGAATACAGCAATAAAAGTTTAAATTTCCTTTTTTACCAATATTTCATCCAGCCCCATCATAAGAGGTGCAAGTGCTGGAGTCAAAAAGATGTCCTAACATTATTCCTGTGAGCCCAGAATAGTCACGTAAAAGAAAAAGTGTGAGGAATATTTTGAAATAGGTGCTAAGATTTCAGCAAATAGGGTTTGATGGCAGAATTTGGGAAGGGTGAAAACATGGCGCGTTGTCACACTTGGATGATGTGTCGTGCTGATGAGAGTATTTTGGGAGCAGAGCCAGGAGGGAATTACAGTCATGTCATATGTGGCTTCCATGACAGTTGGTTGTGCTGAAACACACTAAGATTGTGGGCAGGAAGAGTCAGCGTGTTGTTGTCAATGGTGCTGGAGAGATTTTGCCAAGGGAACGATTTTTTCCCCCGGAAAAAGAGCAGCTTGGTCCTCTTACGAGTCCTGGGCCGTGCTGAGGCGGTGGGAAGGCATCTAACTGAAGTTGTCAGGTGAAGCAGAATATTGAGCCTGAGTGTCAGAGGGCAGAAAAAAAGGCAGCATTCATGCTTAAGCAGTGCTGCTGACAGCGTCAAGCTGTTGTAAAGATAGAAGAAGATTGGAGCTAAAACTCAGCCCTGGAGAATCCTGCTGCTTAAGATCCACTATGGGGACAGAGTCCTCCTCAGCCATGGCTGATAAATGAACCATGAGAGTGCGGATTCAGCGGTCTTCAGGTCAGCGAGGGCAGCAAAGACCATGTGTTGGTTGACAGCGTCTAAGACGGTGGACAGGATGAGCGATGAAGACGAGGAGGAGAAACCTTGGAGGGGAAAGAGAATTCAGTAACAACCTGGAGTCTCACTACTAAAAGCCTCTCTGAAGCCAGCAGAGCATGTTACACTGTGGGGGAGCAGCTGACAATCATTTTAATTATCAGTGAATAGTGATTGTATTTTTTTTGATGAATGAATCATTTAGCTTTTAAAATGTCAACACTAATACAAGTGTCTATTAAATGTTATCAGAACACAAAGCAATGTATTAAAACTTTAACTGATCTTAAATAAATAAAAGCCAGAAAATGTCTAAATTGAGACAGAAAAGCAGAAAAACCATCAATATTTTAAGGTTTAAATTAGGAAGTGATCAATTATCAAAATAGTTGCTTATTATTTTCCTGTTGATCCAGTATTCAACCAAGCTCTAGTCCATACAATATCATAAGACAGTGAGTAATGCACATTATAATTTCCCAGAGCCCACCATGACGCATTTAATGTCTTGTTTTATACGACCAACTGTCCAAAATACAAACACAAAAGAGCTTTTTATCAAACACGACAAAGAGAATAATTAACTCCTTTTGCTGTAACCACTGAATGGGTGGAAATCTGGGTGACTGGATTGGATGGAGGAAGACTTTCTTGGTTTGAAAGTTTGAAGTTGTCATGAGACGAAGCAGGTCAGTGATGATGTGGAGGAGGGATGATGGGATAAAGCTGAGCGTGATTGAGGTGGACTTGCATGGAGACAGATGTTCACCATAATCCGAGAGGGTTTAGAGGATGCAGTGTTGATGAGCAGGGGGGGAGGGACTTAAGGCAGCTTGGAAAAATAGCTCTGGATGTGAACCTTCTCAAAAAGTTCCGTTGATGGTAAAAGAATATGTACAGGAAAATCGATGAGAGAGGAAATTCAAAATAAAATCTTTCTGATTCAGAAGCACAGACTTGAGGGGTTTATGTTGCAGCAGAGCTGTAGTATATGGAGGAGAGAAGGAAATGAAAATACAGCCTCCTCAGCTGTCCAGAAATGTGTACGTTTGATTTGCAGGCTCGGTGAGAGCATACAGGTACATCTATAATCCCTGCAGAAGGGCCTGTGAATCACATTTTAGAGGGCTGGGCAGTTACAGTAGATTCGAGGCACAACACCTTACTATACTGCTTTGTATTCTTCTTCGCCTTTTACTGGATGATTGGTAATTAATTGAAGAAGAGATTTATTTTTGAGGGAATATGAATGAGTATAATTCATATTCACTGTAAAGAAATCCCATGATATCTTCTGAATTGTTGGCACACCGTCACACTGCAGCTGGTGCATGACAAAAACAAGCATAAGCTCAGAGCTTCTGAGGCACTTTTCTGTTGTAAACCTGCAGCTCAGTTTAACATTTAAATGATTTAGTTAAGGTGTGTTATTCACAGAGCTTTTACAGCATCAAAAGCATTAAGGTTAAATTGTTCCTAATCATGGCATTGAGGTTTTGTGGTGCGCCAGTAGGTGGCAGTAGAAACTAACTGCCATTTACTGCCCACTATCACTGCATTGCACCCAATTAACTGGTATGACACAGCCAACTAACCTAAATCATAATCTCTCAGTGGCATGGCCATTAATTTACACGCACATTAGACCCAACACTCCCTCTGCTGTATCTAATAAAGTTACAAGCAAGAGTCTTATTCAGATACACAGTTAGGTTTTAGTATCTAGTTTCTTCTCCATGTGTTCTATTTTTTTTATTGAACTGCCACGCAGCAAACAGTTGTTATGCTGGAAACTCTACCCTGGGGTCTTCCCACTAAATTTAATGGTTCCAATTTGCTTGCGCTTTCTAACCATGACAGGAAAAAGAAAAGAAGTTGGGGTTTTTCTTCCCCAGTCCTGTATTCACATGTGGCCAGTTGAGCCTCGCACTCAGACTGGCACAGCAGTCAGTGGACATTACTGAGGTGGTGGATTTGGACAATGAATTCAGTTAATCATAACAGTAGCAGCAATGCACAGAGGGTGTCTGAAAGGCCAGTGCTTTACTGGGTTGAGTACACACACACACTAAGGTATTATCTGGCAGTAAGAAGCCTGAGGAGATTGAGGAGATTTTCAAGTTACTGGTGGAAAGTCTTCCTTACAACAGTCAACCAAAAGTAAGTGAAAAGGAAACTGAAAAATCTTTTGCCAGGCTCGAAGAGTCAAAGTCACAGCCCCTTCCGTCTGTTTTTTGGCACCTTTACAAGTTTTAATCACTGTGCCAGAGAGTGTCTGTATACCCCACTGATATTGTATTTGACATTTAAGCAGTGGCACATCGTAAGCCTAGACGCACACTGTGGGCCAGTAATTAGTATGTTGATGAGTCACTGATTCGTTTGGGCAGCTTCTCAATGTTTTTTTTGGCATCTGGAGAAATGTTTAAGATTTAGCCTTTTTAAACTTTTTTCACAGAGCTCTCGTATGTCTCCAGCTGATCGTTTCCTTTGCAGTAGAATTATCTCCTTTTGCCCCTGTGTTTGTTATTGCATAACAGCAAAGTGTTCACAAGGCACAGAGGCCCCGTTTTCAACCGAACCACTGGTTTCATTGGTCTGACTGTCTCTATTAATAGACAGGGGGCCACAGTGAGACTGAATAGGCAGAAAGAGAAGACTGCTTTTGAATCGGAACCATCCGTCTCTTCCTGAAACAAGCATCTGCAACCGGCAGGAGCAAAACAATCACAGGGAAGGAAGGAAGGAAGGAAGTGGTAAATAATTGAGCTCAGGAACAAAGCTCACAAGATGAGGCTCAAATTTCAATTTTCATTTTTCCTGTCGTAGCAGTACCTGTGAGCGAGCTGACAAAACTGAAAGGCTTCTGACGTTCCTCTGGCATAAAGCTGTTGTTCGTTCGTTAAGTAGGAGACACAAAGCTTTCAAAGTGTCAGAGGAGAACTTATATGCTCCCATATATAAAGACACAAATTGATAAAAACTTATTCTCCTTG
>NW_023339785.1:21648614-21690593 GCF_004916995.1 Morone saxatilis | reverse complement strand
GTGTGATGTCTTTAGTTTATTGCTATTTGTCTCTCGTGTCTGTGCAGAAGTCACATTGTTGCTATAGAACAGGTACTCACAGTAACCATGCAAGCAAAAAAAACACGATTATATAAAAACTGATAAGCTGAACAAAATACCCAGATGTGAACTGAGAAACAGGGTTATGTAAAGACAAATACATTAACAATAAAGCATATAAAATAGCGCTTTAAGAAGTGATTTCAGAGATGAATTTGAATTTGCCAGCCGAGCTTCCTCTGCAAGTTCCTCTAACACCGAGGCCCTCACACAATAAGGCTGGTCACCTCTGATTTTAGCCTGGATTTTCTGAGCGTCCCGCAGGATCTCAGGTTGTGCTCCAGGCAGCTCATAGGGGGTTTAAATAACACAGTTTCCTGCCAGTATCTACAATCTCATGTCTCCTTCAGTGCATAAAGACAAGGCCTTTGTACTTCCCCCTCGACGATGCACCAGACCCTCTCCTGACTTACAAAATAGGCTGTTTTCCTTGTCAGTCAAATGGAGTCCAGTGTTGTTTTATTTTTGATTCCATGATGAAATCAGTAGAAACTGTACTACATAAATATCATCAATCTACCTGATCCAGTTTCCATTTGTAGCAGCAAGATTGTTTAGGGGATGTGGGAATTAGTTTGGCTACCAATGCTAGATCGATTGGGATAAAAAGGAAATTGTTTGATTTGAAGATTATTAATATGTAAAAACTGAACAGTGTACAGCAGCACAAATTGTAATCAGCTGGATTAATATGATGAAATTGTAATGTTGTATAACACTGTTAAAAGACAATTATTGTTCAAAGGACAATGACAAAAACATCCTCCCCAGGCTCTTACCACTGGCAGTATCCCAGGCTTCATTGATGTGGTAATGAACCTGAATTCTCCTGCACTGCTGGAAGACAACCTCATTTGGCAGGCCAAAACAGCGGGGAAGAGGATCGTCTTCTACGGAGATGACACCTGGGTGCGCCTCTTCCCCAAACACTTCATGGAGTACGATGGCACGACCTCTTTCTTTGTATCTGACTACACTGAGGTATGTATGAGTTAAACACCGAGGGATTGACTGTTATGATGTATTTTTCTGCCTAACATCAATATAGAATTAAAGCACCCGGTGGCTGATATGATACAGAATCTTTAAAAATGATACATAAAGAAATTCTGGATGAAATTATGAAACCATATTTACTGTGGTATACATAAGGTTGAGTATGTGTTCTGGCAAAAAAGTTTTACAGCATGAAGTGATTTGTTTCATTAAATATGCCATATTTGCTTAATATAGAAAGATTAATCGAAACCATGTGTCAGTGTCATTAAGATACAGAAGAAAGATGAAGTAACACCTGTATAATTATGACATTTTTGCTAAAAACCTTCCCGTCCTCACTTCGATTATTCATGGCGCACCTTGAATTGTTTTTCTATATGAATCATACAACAATATAACTGTAGTTGCTCCAGACTGCTGCTGCTCTACATCAAAGTATTTTAAATCATACAATAACCCAATACATACAGTCAGGTTCCAAAATTAACTTTTTGGCTCCTCTGCCAATGAAAGCTTACCAGCCAAAAATATATTTTTTTCTAGCCATAAAACTACATCATTCATTATTTGAGAAAGTTTTGAGCCTTTCTGAAGCTTTTGAGCTTCATATTTTAGCCAGGATCTCGAGGCCTTCAGGACTTTTGTATTCATCTTTATGTTTCCTTTTTGGTGGCTTAACACTAACTAACTCTAATAACATGTAACACAGATGTTTCTTACAACAAATACATAAACAGGCATTGTGTAGAAATAGTAGTAAGCTGCTTTGACTTTATTCTCTGATGTTACGATATGTTTTGATGGACAGTGAAGGTTGCACTACTCTCAGCCTGTCGTTATAAACAACCCGGCCCTAAGCTCGGAAATTATTTACCACCTCTAGTGACCCTAGTTTATTTTTCTACCAAACCCAAAATTTACCAGCATTTTGGGCCCTGCATACGGCAAAGACTGTTCATAAAGTAATAATTAGAGATCCACAATCCAATTTTTTCCAGTTCCAGATACCTGAATTTGGATATCTGCTGATACCCGATACAACTTCCACCCCTCTGAATGTTGGCTTTACACTCATTGCAAATTGCTATCTTGCTTTCCGGCATTTCGAGACTAAAATATCTCCAAAAATAGGGACATGTTGATTTAGCCGACTGTTACTAGCTCACACAGTTTCAGACTGTCTCATGTAACGTTACGGCAGGTATATGATGCAGTGCAAGCTGAATTCTGGGAGACAAAATATGGGGACTACTGGACATCTTTGTACAACACTAATCGCTAATCAATTAATTAATATAACATTTTGGCTATGAGTTTAAAAATGCATTATTACATATTTATAATTCATAAAACAGATTATGGAATCTGGATTGGTGTGAGGATCTGAGACATCATAATCCACCGAGTGAATTATGTCAGTATTGGCTGATGCTGATATTCAGTCGGATTGGTCCCAACTCGAGTAGTAATGGTTAATTAAGCAGTCTTTTTATATATATGTTCTGTCAAATATGGTGTACATGTATGTCTGGAGATGATCCAGTCACTGCATTTTCTACGAGTGATCTGCATTAAAGAGAGGAAGGCGGCTGATCAACCAGGGACACACAGAGACTGCTAATCAGTTATCTCCATATGCCATAGCTACCAATCTACTGTGGGACTGTATGCAATCTGTTCTTGTTTATATTGGAATATTGGTGATGGAGAGTTTTGAGCCCTTTACCTGAAATTTGGGATGAAGGTGAATATCTGCCAGAAAATCTTTGCCTGATGATAATCAGACAATCATCAGGTTTGTCACAGCTCTGGGTAAAGCTGCTTTCGGCTCAGTTTTTATTTGCTCTAGGGGAGATTTTGAATAATGTGAACCTAAATTGGTTATCGGTTGAAATCCTGTAGATCAGTAAATGTGTATCTTTTATGCATCATGTCTCCACGTAGGTTGACAACAATGTGACCCGTCACTTGGATAGCACCCTAAAGAGAGATGACTGGGACATTTTGATCCTCCACTACCTAGGCCTCGACCACATCGGTCATATCAGTGGACCCCACAGTTCCCTCATCCAGCCCAAACTGCTGGAGATGGATGACATCCTGAAGAAGATCCACAGTGCCCTCATTGCCAAGGTAATTTCTTACCCCGGCCTCTGTTTTCTACATCATGTTGCATCTGTTTGTTCTGTTGTTGTTAAGCTTCAGCATTTGTTCTTAGATTTTTTTCAGTGTGAAATTTGTTGTGGAGTTTCAAGGAAGTTCTTGAAATTTATATAAAGTTTTAAAGCTGCGCTGGGTCAATTTACTTAGTGTAATGTGAAAGGGGTCGCTCATACTCATGGACCCACAGAGACTTTCTGACTGTGCAGGTTCTCTCAGCTCTACAGAGCATTTTAGCCTCTTTGTTTTACCCCCCAACACTTTACTGTTGTGATTTAGTCTCACTGTGCTCATTGACCTGGTTTTAAGTAGCTGCTGATTTCAGGAGAAATCCTCTGACTGTACCCGACCTGCCCAACACCAAACAGCAGACAGTGTTAGTCACTAGCTGGACATAATGGAGCATTTAGCTGCTACAAAGCGAGGCTACTCCTCTAATCAGGAGGCCAAAACAGAGCTTAAAAGAAGAGTAAATATTAGCCTTTGTCAGGTGGTCAGAAATGCTGATGTTGCTGTGTGTCTACTCAACGTGTAAAGAGGCATCTGTTTGAGGATTCATTCATGAAACTATTAGTTGATTATTCAATTAAGTGATAAGTAGATGTACAGGGGAAAAAAGTGTTACTATTTTAAAAATGTAAGTTTAATTTTTAAAGCAAAAAACCCAGTAAATTTAATAAACTTAATATCTTTGAGTTTCAACGTGTTGGTCGGACAAAAGCAAATTGATGAAATCACCTCGGACTTTAGGAAATTGTGACGGGCATTTACACTATTTTCTGACATTTAATAGACTAATTGAGAAAATAATGGCCATATTATATTACGCAGTTAAAATGTGCCCAGACGCAGAACACAGACAAGGAGGCAGATAAAGTTTAAAAGATTTATTGCAGTAGTACCAGAGAATGGAGGTAGTGTGGAGAGGAGATGAGGGGGCTTGTGGCAGGGAAGGAAGATCCAATGGCAGCAGAGGTTGACGACGATGGTGGTGGTGGAGTGTGGCTGGCATGAGCGGGGTTGAATAAAATTGTTGCAGGCAGACCGACAGGAAAACTGGCAGGTGAGTGATGATCTGGGAACACAAAGAGAATCACGTTAGATCAGGGAAAACAGAAGGAAGCTAAATCACCAGAGTAACGTTTTAAAGTTTGGCCTGAAACGTATACCACTGAGGTTGAACAAACAGTTTGACACAGTGCAAACTGATGCGAGCCAGGTGAGCCCACTGGGAATGCGGATGAGCTGTTGCAGACAGGTGTGCAGAGGAGCAGACACAGAAAGGGAGACCACACCCACAGACATACATGTTGGCCCCATCCCAAGGGCTGTCCCATTGTAAATGGTAAATGGACTGTACTTGTATAGGCGGTCATTTCTAGTCCACTTTCGGAGACCACTCAAAGCACTTTTACACTACATGCCACATTCACCCATTCACACAGTGATGGGAAACGCCATCACAAACAGAAAGTAACTCACTCATACGTTCATACACCCGGAGCAATTTGATCAAGGACACTTCGACATGCAGCGGGAGGAACCGGGGTTCGAATCGCCGAACTTCTGATTAGTGGACGACCTACCGACCGACCTGCTGAGCCACAGCTTCCCTCAAATGGTCCACTAGGGCTCTCCCGCAGACATATTGAGCCCTTTATGCACATGTTCTGTAACCCCACATTGCTGCAGACTTTGCCTGAGAGAATTACCCACAGTTCATAGCGTTGTGACATTAAACAGGGGTCTACCAGCGGAAAAACGTCAAATAAAAAGCCCCATCCCACAATTATAGGCTGCGTAACATGTCTTGGCGTTGTCAGGGTAGCATGATAAAAATAATCTAATAATAAACTTTATTTATACAGCACTTTTCAAAAACAAGGTGTTTACCATGTTGGCAAGACAACGTGTGTTAGAATGAATCATCTCAAACTCAAGCAAAAAAATATAAAATGGCACATGCAGCTTTAAAATCACTCACTGTGTTTATATTTGATTGACTGACATTAAATGTACAGAATAGAATAAAGCACATATAATCATCACAGGCAGCTTAATAAAAACAGACAGAGCTATCCTCAATGAAACAAAATCAAAAGGTGTGAAATACATGAAATTCATATTATAACCACTGTTTCCTGTAAATCCGTCTTATGGAGGAGGCAATTTGAGCCAGCCACAGGAACAGTGGGCTCCACCACTAACAATGAAGACTATTATATAGAGCGGTAATTAGAGGATGTAAGTACATTAAATGTCAGTATAAAAAAATATCAAAAACAGGTTTTAATTTCATGAAAATGTTAAATGTTACAGCTGCAACTTACCTGTTATTTACTCACTGTGTTTGGAGATACTGGTTTGGCTTCTAATTTTAAATTCAAGTTAATTAGACTGAGTGACTTTGCATGGCTGTGCTGCTGCTTAATTTAATTGTTGCTTGTCAACATCTGCTTCTCTCTATTAAGATTAATTAATTTCAACATTACACTTCAAATTTTAAATAGCAATTTTACCTTTTTTCCCCCAAAGATTTTAAGAATTATTATAATCGTTAACGTCATTATATTGTAAAAAAAAAGAGAGAAAAGAAATATGCAAATATGAAGTAATGATCAATAGTTAATATATTAATGTGATGCTATCAGGGAATTTTTAGCATTATCAGTTTTTTGGATGGTCATTTAATTACACGGATCATTTGTGGTGTTTCCAGCAGTTATTATGTTATCTGTTGCAGCAAACCCAGAGATTTAATAAACTGTTAAGCCTTTCTGTTATCTTATATTTTGTCTTTGATCAGTGTGCAGGTCTAGTCGCCTTGTTTTCTCTGTGCTGTCTGACAGCTGTGCATGCATATTGTCTTTGTGCCGTGTGTGTGTTGTTAATGGGCACTGTCTCACTGTCATTCATCTGTGTAGCTTGTATTTAGATTGTCAAGTCATGTCAACACGAGCCTACAATCTCCTTTGCTTTTCTCATCTTTTTGCATCTCTGAAACGGCAGAGAGAGAGAACCAGAAGCCAGATGCAGATATCCATGTAAACTTTTCCTCTTTGCAAAAGATACAGCGAAGGGTATTTCTGGAAATGTTGATGCAACATTTCACCACATCCCCAAGTAGTTAATTCTGTCTTGTTAAATCCTGTCTCTGCAGGCTCCTGGTGACATCTGTGGATTTTGGGCAATGGCGGCCTCGTACGTGCTCCCAGTGAGCTCTTTGAATGAAATGTGTTTGAAAGTCTCGCTTCAGTCACATTAGTGAAAGCTGTGGCTGTTCTTTTTCTACCGCAGCTGCGTGACCTAAAAATAGACACAGCCCAGAGGCGTCCCACAGAATACCTTTAGAAGCTTCTACAAAAACAACTATGTTTTCTCTGATCAACACATGCTTTTAACATGTTGGGTGCTGTACTTCAGGCTGTTTGACTGCACACGTGAGCTAGCTGTTCGCTGCTGATTCCTTCAGTAGTAAAATAAATGACGACTCCTGCTGCAGCACAGGGAAGGAGAAAAGCATGGTAGCATTCAGAGGTTCTGTTGTAATGTGATGCGAGTAGCCTATTTCAGCGAGCTCATATTAGGGGCAGAGACATGCTCTACCTGTAGTCGCAACACTCTCCATTAAAACATGATTGGAAAGCAGCACCTCGTGGTCATAAAGACCTCCATAAGACCTTTGTGTTAATGGAGATCACATGGCCTCAATCTTCTCGTCTGGATATTTCAGATTGTAAGGTTATTCTGCTGGTTTTTTCTGTTTGAAGTGCAAAACTTCTTAAACCTGACCTGCAGAGCAGTGTGTAATCTGAGCCCTGTATTTCATCAGCAAGATAAATGAAATGTTGCATTCTGTCCTCACAGAAGACCCTAATATCGTCCTATTATTGAGTGCACTTTCTTTACAACTAATGTACAATTTACCACGGTGGTTCCTTTTTATTTGTCTGATGTAGCCCCACAGCTCTACTGTATCCGATGAGCTATTAGAAGTAAACCTTCATTGGCACCAACAGCAGTCAGTTTCTTACACTATAATTAACACTATTAACACTATTAACACTATTAATTATATAAAGGTGTTTATTGTTACATTCACGTAACTATCTTAACAGTTTATTCATCACTCTTACCTTAATAATCCTAATGTATTTTTTATTAATCAAATATGACGTGACTTTTGGCACAATCTAGCGTGATTGTGTGAGGATATTCTCCTAAATGTCCTGAGTAATTGGCCTTTCACACCAAGAAAGTTAGGGGAAGAAATTAGCTCCAACTCCAGCTTACTGGTTATTATAAGTTTACTAAAGATCAACATGAAACTATTTTGTAAGCAGATGTTCTTTTGCCTCCCTTTAGAGAAGGGATGACATGCAGCAAAGGTCCTCGGCTAAAATCAAACCTGGGCCGCTCCAAGGACTTGATACATGGTATGGGCTCTACCAGGTTAACCCATCGGGTGCGTGCATGTGGATATAATTTTGTTACTCAAATCACAATTTCTGTTTCTTAGTCAAGTTTAGTTAAGTTAATTAGTTAAGCTTTCCGCATACCCCCTGGGGTACAAGTAACCTTGGTTGGGAATCACTGATATCACCAGATAGACATAAAAGCTATTCAGTCATTTTTTTTATTTCTGCCTTACTCATGGAGAACATGAGTTATCATCTGATTCAGCATGGTGCCTAGTGTATTAGTTTTAAAAAGGTTTCTTATGAAGTGTGAAAAAAGTCTCCCAACAGAGGCCCGGTGCATTCATCCTCGAGAACAGGAGTAAACTCTGACTTATCCTAAATAGAGGAGAGGCTCGCTCAGTGTGGGGCTCAGTGGTGTTTAGTACCGGTCTTGAGGTGTTTCTTTGGATCCCTTGTGTCCAGTGCCATTTATAACAAGCATCCAAGAGGTAAAATCTAGGACAGAAGGTAATCTTTTGCTCCTTCTTTGCTGAGTGAGTAGCAAATATAATGGGTCAGCTGAGCACAATGGCACAGTTTGGCTCAGGCTCCAACCAGCAACGTTCCCTCAGTGCATTCATCACTTTTTTTATGTCACAATATCAAAAAAAAAGTATGATCGATACATTACTATAGCTGTGGATAAAAAAAAATAAACGCTCATGCTGACGTTGGCCTTTTCTGTGTGTCCATTCGGATAAAGTCATCCTAGATGAAACATTTTATCTGCCTTAGTTTCCAAATGTTCCAAACTCAAAAGAAGAATTTATCTCAGCTTTCAGCAATCATTGCTTTTTCTGTCTTTTAGGCTGTCTGTTAATCTGTAGTTGATAGGATACAATTTTCCGTCTTTAATAATAAATGAAGTCTCTGGTCTTTGATTTTTTGTCTTTCCTTCTTGTGTGATACAACACTGAACTAAGGAGTCTTTTGAGAGTATTGTAATGTGTGGTAAGATTTGGCTTTTGTTTTGTTAACATCTGTAGTCGTGTTTTTTAAACCAGCCCCCACTACCGTGACTCATAAGGCATCCTTGTTGAATACACTGTCAATGGAAGGTACTCGTGAGTCTGGTTGAAAGGGAATTACTTAGGGAAGAAACCAAGCTCGATCAAAGTATGTCATCCTCAACAAACGATTCATCCTGTGTTTGTGTGCTGCCTTTACTCAATTTGTTTTAGTCTGGAGATGCAGTGAAACGGTGCCAGGAAGTATTTGTCATGACTTCCTTTTCAAAAGTAATAATTTAATACCTTCCTTTCTTGCTGCTATTAAAACTTCTCCAATATAATGGCATAAAAACTATGTGGTGAAACAATCTATTACCCCAGCAGCTGTCATTTTAAAGCAATTTCTCTATTTTCCAAACTGGATGTTTTTGTTTTTTTTCATTTGTTGCCAAGTTTGAATTATTCACATCTCAGAGCTTTTGAGGTTTGCCCTCCCAGATCAGCACATAGAGTGGGAGTCCATTAACCTTGGTGTTTGCTTCTCTCAGGAGGCAGACGGATCCTTGCCCTACCTGCTGGTGCTGTGTGGAGACCACGGCATGTCGGAGACCGGCAGCCACGGAGGCTCCTCGGAGCCAGAAGTCAATACGCCCCTGGTGCTCATAAGTCCGGCCTTCAAAAGAAAAGGTAAACTGTCTGGTGTTGTTAAAAGAGGCCGAGCTCAGCGGATTTGTCATTAAATCGAAGAGATTCTTTTTGGCAGAGGATAGTAGCTGAACCCTGTTAGTATACAGATCCATGAATACAACTGTGTAGACTTGACATGATTTTAGTGTCTAATTAAAGCGGCGTCTCTGTCCACTGGTTCATCCTGCTGAAGGGAATGTGTTTTGCTGAAAATTATGAATAAGTGAAACTAAACTTGTAAATAGGATTTGTAAAAGAAGCGCTTTCTTTCATACTCACACGTAACTTTGCATTAATTTTAGCGTGAAGAGCAGTGTCATCCCGAAAGAGTGCAAATAGAAACTCCTGAGCAGAACTTTTTGCAATGATAAATGTGGTTGAGTGTGAAAGTGTGATCGTGATAATTGCCTCTTTCTCAGCCAAGTCTATTTTTGAGATCTTTTCTTGCACAGATTTTTTATTTATAGATCATTCATGTTAACTAATCATTAACAGTTCAGTTGAGTTGTTGCTACAGAGTTCTTGGTTTTGCTTGCACTCTGTGCCTCCTGTGGTGCCAACAGCTTGAATGACTTGCCAACGAGTAGGACTTTATGCTTTTAAATTCCTAAATTTTTTACCAATCACAGAATGGGTAGGAAGAAAATGCCAAATTCTCCTCAAAGAAAATAACACAGAGCCAGTTTAATGAATTCCTTAAGTCATTAATGAGTTGCTTTTCTGCTTTCATTAACAGATATTAAAAGAAGCTAACATGGGTTCAAACAATAAGTAAAGTTTCTTTTGTAACACTTCTTTAGAGCCATCTGTACAATACAAATAAAGGCTACAGACATAGAATACAAACATAATATAACCTTTAAAATGGGGACAGTGTGGTGTCATCAGATTCAATCCCGATTGGTGCGTGGAAGTGCCGCCCACTTTAAACCAATGACAGCAGCACAGGTAATACAAAAACCTCTAATGTGAAATAACCTAAACTTTTCTAACTTTCGCAGAAAATAGTGTGATCATATAGGATCCCATGGCTCATAAGAAGAGGCTGGTTGAGAAAAACAGTTTTCCGGGCCTTTAAGTCCAACACAAGGTGTTGTTTTGTCCAGCTTTGTTGTTGTTGTGATGTAAATCCAGCCATCTGTCTGTGGAGAAACACTTTTGTGAACACCTTCATCCTTATGCCACATGTTCTTTCTATAGGAAGAGGAGAAATGGTTTTATTCTAAAGAATCTTATGTAATAATTAGACAGGAAACATTAAGTGAATCTATTGTTATTATTATTATCTTAAATCTATTGTACCCAGAGACATTTAATTCTATAAGAGGCAGACTTTCTATTAATACCTTGGATGGCTATACTGTATGTTGGCATGGAAATGTGTTCCATTTAATGCAATCAGTGGCCTCATCAGTGTAACTGGTTATTTTTAACATAGTGAGAATGGCGGGTCATTAGTGAAAAGCTCAACTGCCTGTTGTTTTTCATTAGAACATGCTGCAATGGATCATTTCAATGGAGTTTATTACTGGCTCAATACCTGAGTTTCACCTTTTAATCTGAATGCATCATTGAGAAAACAGCCCTCTCACTGCAGATTGGCAGAGCATTTAGTCGACATTGCTGGGAGGATCCTGAGAGGCCATGCCACTTTAATCAGACAGTGTAGGCGTGAGAAGCCATACAGTCATTGTTTACCTCGATGTCTGTGTATCCTTGTATTTTCTTGCTTTCTTTAAGAAGCCACAGTACACTGTATTGCAGTCAAAAAACCAGAAAAGCCAATAACAGAGGATAACTTCTTCGCCTTAAAGCCCAGCACAACAATAGTGAAACCAGTAACTGATGCAACAAGGTTTTGTTTCACTGAAGTTTCAGCCTACTGATGTGAGAAAGATATTATTGAACTGTGGTATAGTTCTCATATACACGTTGCCAGAGTATCGAAAATCCATACTCAAGTGAAAGTACAATTACTCTCATAAAAAATCCCTCCAGTTACAGTGAAAATTACCAGTTCATAAACCTACTCAAGTAAACTAAAAATAGTACCTGATTAATAAATTATTTAAAGCACAAGTTACTTCACATTTTAGTGTTTGTTGGAATGTGATTGCTACTGCTATTATTAAAGTTTTTAAGTATTAGGTACTGCTTTGAAAGCACATACATTGAAAACCCAATAGACTGCTAACTACAAGATAAGTTAATGTCAGTACCATAACATCCAAGAAACTGTTACACATGAAAAATGTACACGGCTAACATTTTCACCTACAGTATGTGCAAATTACTTCAGCGTGCTCGCTGAGGTTTGAAGAAGGATATTTAAAAGTGGAGATTTCTGCAAGAAATACCACAGCGAGCACTTCATCATGTAACTGTTGTTTTTATAGATTTTGGTATAAAAAAGTGTGGTCCGATGTGCTCATAGATTGTCTCTGGAAGCGAGGCTCTTCTCCAGGCAGCTGCAACTGCATTAGAGGTACATCGCTTGGGACTCAACCCCCACATTTAGAGCAGACTAGTTATAACAAAGGTATAAATGACAAATGTAGCAAAGTAAAGAAATTCATTATTGGGTCAAAAATGACTCAAGTAAAGAATTGCAGTACAGTTTAAAAGTAGGAACATGAGTAGTTATTTGTGTGTTACTTGTAATCCATTACTACTCCCACCCCTGCACATGTCATCCATGCACCAGCACCGATTAAAACCCACACATACCAAAGTTGATGTAAATGTACTGTAATCTGTTGAGAACTTTCATACAAAGTAATCTCCGAGCCGCCCAAACGTATAACTCTGTACAGTCATATTAAGAATTTAAAAATGGCCTCTAACTGTGGTATTTTAGAGATAATATTAGGGAGCTAGATACTCGCATGGCTTCATCATCAGCTGCAGTTTTCTCATCTATGAATCAGCATTCTGTGTGTGTGTAACCTTTTACTGAGTTATGACACATCTGTTCTGCCAGAATGTGAGTCGCTCTGTTCTGTGTAAACCAAACAGTACAGTACAAACAGACCGGGTGCTTTTCTATAGAGGTTTGCTTGGATGTAACTATAGGCATGTGGTCAGTGGTCTGGCACGCAGATTACTTGGCTTGTTTCCAAAGAACAGATTGCAACATCATAAAATAATGATGTATGATTTAACACACAGTTAATATGGGATTAGTGTTTGATGAAACACCTCCAGGGGGTGAAAATATTTCACTTTTAAAAAGAAGGATCAATCAACTTAACTCATTAGTGTAATTGCTGCAACTCAAACCATAACTTAAACATTTTTGATTATTCATTGCAAAGCAAGAGATTTATACAAGTCTCATATACTTGGTGGATTTATGGCATTATCCTGAATGGCTATGGGCTTAATACAGCAAAGTCCTTGTCTTGTTGCAAATCCGTCTCCTTTTAATATAAAATGGATAATTCCCAGGCTTATTTCATTGTGTCCAATTACCAAATTAGCTCATAGCCCTGGGGTTTGTCCCAGTCTTTTGTCTGCAGCTGTCTCACTTCCACACACATATGAGCTGTGTTGTTCAGTTTTTGGATATATTATACAGCAGTATAGTTCATTATTGCAACCTCACTTAGACACAGACAATTTGGGAAATGCCTTCCACTCTCTTGTTTGTATTTTTGAAAGCTGTCTACAGGAAGCCGGGTGTCAACATAAAAATGTCTGTTCACTTTTGACAAGGAGGCACGCTTTGAAAAATGAAAACAACATTTCACATGATAATGATTTATTCATTCATTCATCTTTTTTTGGGGGAGATGTTTTGCACTTCGCAGCAACCCTCCCCATGGTCATACCCTTTGGCATTAATACAAGAGTAATAATCAGGGTTGTTTGTGATGCTTTTGTGTTCAGAGTCAGGTTTTTTCGATGTTAGAATTCAAATTAAATATTGCCACTAACAAGGTGTCACTAATCCACTTTGCCTTACTATTTAAAATGAGAGTCAGCGGTGGTGAAAGGTTCCCGATGTTCCCCACCACACTCTCGCTGTTTTCCTTTGGCCGCAGCTTGACTGTCCTGAGGGGACAAAGAAGCTGCAGGAAATATATTCTACATAATCACTGACTTCCAAATAACACAGAGGCGCTGGATCTTTCCCTGTTAGTGTTTGTGTCAGGTTTATGACTCTAGGAGAATGACCTTCTTTTTTCAAATTTATCTTCATGAATGTTGTGAAATTATTTCAGACAAGCTCTTATTGTGTTAACAGAGGAATCTTCCACAGCAGACAGTATGAAAATTGAGCCATTTCCTCATGCCCATCGTGTAAATTGTTTTTGTCTGTGGATTGCCTTAGAGTTTGAAGTAATAAAATGTGACTTGTGTTCTTATAAATAAATATCCATTTTTCTCCCTGATATCGCTGATTGATGTAACACAATTGTGATTCAACAATTGCTTAGTTTTTGAAAGCTTTTCCATTTTCTGTGTCTGACACTGCAGGTTTTTAAGAGAAAAATCCCCCCGGCACACAAAAGATGGTGCATTTTAACGTTAAAGTATATCTGGAATGAAAAGAAGAAGAGCCTGTTAGTTAGTGCACTCAGGTTGAACAGGTTCCTTTTTTAAATCTATCAACAGAAAATACATCACAGTACTAGACACACTGATTGACAAGTGAAGGTTAAAAAATAACACAGCAAAGCAAAGATACCACCAAAATATGAAAAATGAAAAATGCTAAGAAATTTAATTTATGTGTCATTATTTCCCCATCATGTTTTGCAGGTGTACTCGCTCCTAACTGTTTTGATTGTGTGTGCTTTTGCCCTGTGATATCAGTGGGACTGGAGAAGCCTGAAGTTGTAGAGCAGGTTGACCTGACTCCGACCCTGGCACTGGGACTCGGTCTGCCCATATCTCAAAACAGCGTGGGCCACGTCATCCCCGGTGTTCTGGAGGAAAGCTCACTCCGAGATCAGCTGCGCTTCCTGCATCTCAATGGCCACCAGCTCAGCTGTCTGCTCAAAGACAGCATGCCCGACTATGAGAAAGGTGGGTTACAAATTCACTGTGTCCAACTTCTGGACTCGTTAATAGCCTGGAAAGCCAGGACCTTGTCTGACAGAGTTTCTCATCATTATGCTGTAGTGTTTCCAGACTGATGATAGTATCAGTAGCTACATTTTCCACACACAGCAAAGTGACTATTCCCATTAGTAAGAAAACAGTGCAGTTTAAAGAAAAGTTCATTCCAAAATGAAAATGCAGTCATTTTTTCCCTTTACCCCTATGTCAGTCTAAACTCTATTTAAGTTAGAGGAACTACCAAACACACAGTGAGTCAGTACTTTCTCCCAAACTATTGAAGGTAATAGGGCCATTTTATCAAAACTCCCAAAAATAACATGCAATGTCGAGCACAGGCAGTATGTTTTTCCCTCACATCTTTCTTCAAAATTCCAATAACTGACACCAGCAGGGTTATTATTCAGAAATAAGCACTTTAACATGAGTTCTGTCACCTGCCTCTCATGTTGTGCACCAGTCAGTATTTTTGTATTGACAATGGGTCAAATGAATATGTGATCATCCGACACTGTAGTTCCCCTCAGCTCTACAGAGTATTTTAGCTACTTTAAAGGTCCGGCGTGTAACACAAATCTGTAACATGATCCAAGATAATGCTGTTGCCCCCAGGTGGGCATAAACAATCTGAATACTCCACATAAGTTATTGAGATAACATATGCCAGCTCAGACTATAAGATCTTATTTAGATGATTGTTTTATTTGCATTCCACTCACAGTTTTGTGCATGTAGTGTTTTCACTGAAGACACACAGATGGAACAGACTTAATTTAACTCAGAAATGGTTTTCTGTAAACAGACGTCCATCTCTTCATTATTCACACCATGTTGACGACTACATCAAAGCAGCTTCTCACAGCGTTTAACCTGAAGCAGTCTGATTAAGACGAGGGTAGAGTCATCTTACAAGTTCTAAAGATTCATCACACCGAAGCTCATCAGCACTGGAATTTTTATTAAAAAAATTATAGATTTTGGAAAATTAGATTTCAGCATGTTGCAGATGAAGATAAATCCATTAAAACACGTGGTTTTATTTTGGTTAATGGCCTTTAATGGTGGTTGGCAGATGTCATCTTGCAGTTAGATAATTCTCCAAATGTTTCTGCTTACCGTATGTTTGTAGTTTTTTTATTTTTATTTTTTTTGTTATCACTGATGAATCCAGGATGCATTTGAAGGAAGTAGGGTACTAAAAGCTGCCATAAATACTGACCAAGAGCAGGTTTATGAAGAGAAAGACTGAACTTGGCTCCACCAGAAACCACATATCTGAGTGAGAAACTGGCAAACCTGTTCTGAACATGGTGGCTCCTGTCATGTCAGGGTGTAAGTGTTAAACCCTTAGTGGGAAAGTCTTGTTTCTTTAAGTCTGTGAATAAATGACCTGACAACGGTGAAAATTCCACGTGGGAGAATCACAGACAGTCTGTGGTCTGTTCTTGAACATTAATGCTGCCCACTCTTTGTGCAAATGCATGCACATATCCTCACTGAGTTTTGCTCCCTACTTATAGCTCGGGGTCACACTGTTTGTCAGAGTTATCCATCTTGCAGCCTCTTCCCCCCCACGCCTCTTATCTGTCTCCCTCTCTGTCTGTCTCTCTGTTGCTGTCCTTCACTTTCACAAACATTTGATACACCAGTGGCATCAATTACCATTGCTAATGTTTGATCAGTCGGAAGTAATTTATCTTATCATTTTAAGTGAGACAGAGGAAAGGATGCAGGGAGAAAACTCTTTGATAACTGGCTTGTTTGGCAAGTTTTTGGACATTTTTGGCATTCAATTTAAAATAATCTTTGACCAAAAAAAGCTGTTTTTCCTAAACCTGAATGTTTTTTTTTTTGCACTGAATCTGTTGAACATGGCAAACTTTAAAAAATACAACCAAATAGATAGGTGGTGGTGCCAAGGTTGCTTACAGGCCCACAGCCACCCGATATTTCTTTTTTTCTGAACACAGAAAAAGACACAAAAACAGCTACAGCAAATCTGGTCATAAGGAAATAACAAGTCCATAGCAAACATTAGAGGACTGATTTAAAATAATTACCCTGGACCTGTAAGAAGATTAACTTCTTAGAATAACTAGTATTAACTTGAGAACTTGTAAGATTAACTCATGCTGTACATTTGTTTTTTAAAATGGGGTTAAGCCTCCTGTAAATAAATGGCTGGGATGGGAGATGGATAGATTGGTCGCCACGTGGAAGAAATAGTTGGTATGAAGGAGCCTCTTCCGAACAGGAATGTACACTCATTTTTCAGCCATTCCTGCAGCATGGCTCTATGGATGATAGTGTCAGCACTTTGGTCCTGACTGAAATAGCTCAACAACTATTGGATGGATTGCAATGAAATGTTGTACAGACATTCATGGTTCCTGTTTGAATACTGTTTGTTTGTATTTGTGGCTTTTAATGAAATGTCTTAACAATTGGATGGATTCCAATTAAATCTAGAACAAAATGTTTTTTACAAGTTAGGGGTCGACTGGTAGCTTACCTGGAGCTGGCGCCCCATGTACCTTTTGCAGCATCCATGGGTTCGAGTCTGACCTTTGGCCCTTTGCTGTGTATCATCCTCTCTCACTCTCTCTCTCTACCCTCTTCCCTATAACTCTTCAGCTGTCACTATGAATTACAGGCCATAAAAAGGCCCAAAATAGAAAAACATATCAGTCTCAGGGTTTATTGTAATCAATCAATCCAACACTTTGGTTTATAACTAAATACCTGCGAAACCTCCACTGTAGTGCTAGTAACGAAATGTTAACATGTGAACATGCTAAACTAAGATGGTAAACAATGTAAATATTTTACCTGCTTAGCATCTGTATGTTAGAATGTCAGCATGCTAACATTAGCATTTAGCTCAAATGACTGAGCTGCTAGCTGAATGTAGACTCTTATTAAAACGTAGCAACTTTTCATTTTGACTTTATTCACCAAACCATACATTTTAGTAATATGTCTTTTGTCTTTTAACACATTGTTTTTGGGCCCACACAGATTTATATATTGTCCCAAGTTTTATAATAGCATGATGACAGTAACACTGCATGTTGTCTTGCGTGTCTTAAGTTGAGTTGTAAGACAAACGTACAGTATGCTGTGTAAAAGAAAACACACACAAACTTACGTGGTAAATATTGCATTCTCAAAACAAACTACATCCTTTCACATTAAAAAACTTACCACTCTGGCAGCACATTTTCTACTCTATTTTGGTCCCTGGTTTCCATAGTGATGGGATGAAATGGAAATTATTTCAGCAGACCTACATTTGGATGTGTTGATTTTTTTGAATTCGTCCACTTGGGTAATCATGAGGCTGTTATGCAGTGGAAAGTAATAGTTGTCACTGCTGGGAAATTCGTCTGGGATGATATTTTAAGTAGCATGCCTGTTGGACACCTGTTGGGGTCAGATCTTACTGGGTGTGAAGGAAGTTGCATAAAAGAAAGCAGCCTTCTGTCTGAAGAGAAATGCTGCTGATTTCAGTATTTAAATAGGATTCATCAGGGGAACAAAAGTCCTTCGATTGAAAAATCATTTAAAGAAAAACATTTACAATGCTGAGCACTCTTAGCTTGAGTGTGTCACTCTAACTGGATATTTTATGATTTTATCACTATTGTGCAGTGTAAAAAAATAAATAAAAGTTTATGCAATTACTTATCTTTGTCCCAAAGTAAGAATAACCTGAAAAACATGAAAGCAACATTTTAAATGTTCAACTCAACTGGTGATAAAAGGTTTAAGTAACCTTGTTCTGCCACATTCTCTGTCTTTCTTGTTTCTTTTTTAATAATAACAACTTTATTTTAATACTGTTTTACTTGTTGGTTTTAATCCCTTACTATAATCACAGTGACAGAGCACGTCTGTCTTTTTAAAACAGCAGGACTTTTAGCAAACCTATTTTTGGCATTAAGTGAGATGTGAAGTGCTCAAATTTATAAAAAAAACACTTTGTTCTTCTTAAGGAGGTTTTCTTTTATTTATGAGATTCTTAACTATATTATATTAAGATTTTTTGTATTTTCATTTTACCACAAGAGATCGGCAGACCTCTGGAAGATCTACAAAGGAGAGGTTGAAGTACTTTTTGGGGATTGACCTGATGTCCACTACAAAGGACATCACTTAAATGATGTTAAATAATGTATAATTAAAATAATTAATAATACTAATAATACTAATAATAATAATTACAAGTCTACCTCCCTTGCATCTTCCATCTTCCATTTATCTATGTTACCTTTAGACTTGGTGTATATATATATATATATATATGTATGTCTGAAATATCAAATCAAAAACGCAAATCAAAATATGAAATCCTATCAGTAAGTCCCCAACATAGGAAAATAAGCAGAGAGCCTCCTTGCTTCCTTAAACCAGGTTAAAGGGGATTGAGATGTAGCATTTACTCATGTTCTCAACCTTGGTATTTTATACATAACGTTCAACCAGCTAACACATTTTTCATTTAGTTAATTCTTTTTGAGACACTTAAAATATAAAAACTTTACACAGGAAGGGGACTAGCACATTTTGAAATTCCTTATAACACTAATTTTTAAATCCATCACTGTCTGCCTTGTATCAATCTTCATATTATGTTTTTCTTGTGCTTCTAACCTCAGGCATCTTGGAGGGCCATTAACCAATCCCTGTACTTTTAGACAGATGAAACATGGCCAGGGCCATCGATATTGTATGATTCATGCCTGTGGCTTAAGGTTCTAATATTTCTACCAACCCTTCTGTCTGGCAGAGCCACAGTCACTATTTATCACCCCTATGCCTATGCTGCTGAGATAGGTGTTATACTACAAAATATTGTTTTTAGGAGTGTGTGTGTGTTTGTTTGTTTCATTGATGTGTACCACAAATCAAACCTCCACATTGCTTTGTCCTTGAACAGGCTCCTAAAGCACACATGTAAAATGAGAACGGGCATCATTTCATCTGCTTTGAGTAAACATGTGAATGAGTCATAGCTTGTCATCATTTGAATCCTGACAAATTATACTTTCATTTTCTTTCTTTTTTTCAGGACTAGATGGTTTTTACCACAGGCACATTATGTTTTCAGTTTAAGGAACATTATTGACACAGGAAACAGAAAAGGAAAATACTGAAATTTAATAGATTTCCCATTCATAACATCCAACGTGCATCGGAGTGATTGATGTCACCATAAATAGGATTAGTGAACTCTCATTCATAAGGAAACAAATGGATAGAAAATGCCTGTATTTTCTTTATGGAGAAATATAACAGGATAGGCAGCAGTCTGAGGCTTTTTTCCAAAGTGAGACAGAGTACTCCAGACTACCTTAACTTTTCTTTACTTTTTTTCATGGTTCAGTGTGTTTTTAAATCAGCTAACAGTAAAAAATAGACATTTTTGCTAGTGGTTCTAACTCCATACAGTCATAGCATAGCATCCAACCATGGCTGTAACGTTGTTAATGTGTCACAATATGGTGACAAGAACACAAGAACATAATGCCACCGGTTGACAACAGTGCTCTATTATAACACTGAAAGTATTGCATTCAGTTTGAAGGCAGTCTGCTAATAGAGGTTGAAGTTACATAATTGGAAAGCACAGATTGTTTGGTTTCATAAATAAGTTTAATTGTCCCGATTCATCAAGGGTATTGGGTGATAAATAAATGGACTAAAAACGAATGCGACACCGCATCAGAAAACCCATAGAGGTTATTAATGAGATGCTGCAAACGTCCTCCTCGTTTTGACAAATCTATATGAATGCAATAGCTGCTACGGTACCGACAAGAAGTTTTACAACATTTCACGGCACAATAATGCCAAGTCTTTGAGTACCTGACGATAGACATCAGTGTCAAGCAATCCCTGATTAATGGTCACTCTAAAGCTGCACTATATAAACATGTCAGTTGTTGATACCGGTGCCCCCTTCCCGACTTCTCTTCGATCCAGAGGCAGGCTTTGAGCAGTTCCGAGTGGCAGAAAAGGCTCATGGAAGCTGGATGAAGCTCTACCTGGAGGGCAACACCTCTGAAGTGCTGACCAACATGGGCAAAAAGGTCCTGAAGCAGTATCTGGAGGCCCTGGCTGCCATGAGCTCGGCCCTCAGCAAACAGCTGGGCAAATACGACATGTACTCCATGATCGCAGGCATGGTGTTTGTGTTTCAGGTAAGTACAGAAGATTTTCACCCACCCTAAAGACCCTAAAGACTAATAGACTGGTGTGTACGAACAAAATTAAAACTAAAGTCTAAAAAGTATAATTGCCACACGAAAGCTAAAAGGTGTATTGGCTACAAACATAACTTGAAACATGTACTGACAGATCCCCTTCCACTCAATGAATTCAGTAAACAAAATCAAAAACTCATCTAACAGAGCTACTGTTAGATGAGCTACTGTAAAATTCTATATAGAAAAGCCTACCTTAGGACAGTCAGCCTTTTCGAGCAGCGCCTGGAGCACTATACCCACAGAAATAAGGAATATCACATCTCTCAACTCCTTCTCCAGATCTATAAATCAGTGGTTGCTGGACAATCATCAAACATGCTGTCATAATCTGAAGTAGAGATTATGTCATTGTTTTACTATTTGCCTGTGCTTTTGTGCTCCTGTATGTTTTCTTATAATGGTTTTTATATGTTATCAAACCTGCGAGAGACTGCAGATGAAAGTTAGCCTGTATGGCTTAATCTGGCACATTTATATAACAGAACCAAATGCTTATGTTAATTAATGTCCATTGTCTTGTCTTAATTAAAATAAGCATGCTCTATATGCATTATATTTTCATGGTATGGTCTCCACTGTTCAAATATATTGCTAAAGCCATATTACTGTAGGTTTCTATGGTTGCATCAGTTGAACAAAATGTCCTTAAAACTTTTTCTCCCTCTGTCCTGGCCCTTAAGCTTCTGTTGGTCTTACTGCTGGCTATGCCTGAAGCCCTCAGTGGTGAAGCAGCGGTGGACCTCCCAGTCCTCTCAGTCCTGCTCTCCCTGCCTTTCTACCTCCTGTGCCTGCTGCTCGCCTCGGTGCACGTCTTGGTGTGCACATCTGCTGAGAGCTCCTGTTACTTCTGCAGCCTCTCCTGGGGTCTCGTGTTTGCTGCTGTTGTCTTCTCCTCAGCAATGTTTTGTATTCTGGTCTCTATGGCAACACGCCGACTCCCCCTGGGACCAAAGATTCACGGGAAGGTGAGCTTGTGCACCTAAATATAACACCCAAACACAGGGTACAGATTGTAGCAGATGTTTGCCCTCACATGTGTGCTTTACCTATGTGCATAAGCTGCATTTTAAACATCAATATGCAACCTAACTTGTTAACCAGTTCAGTTTGTGTGTGTTTGTGTTCGCTTTACAAACAATATCGAAAGGAAAAGTAATGAATGTTTGCGAATGCAGTGCTGCAGTTTAAAAGATATATTTTTCTCTTCTTATGTTTTAATTTTTCACTTCCTGCGGGTAGAGAAACATTACCGTTGAGACTATCAGAATTTATTTGAGAGAAAATCTACTAAATCCACTGAGGCTCAGGGGGGATGGCACGGTCTTGTCTATTGTACCCCCACTTTTTGATTTAGCTAAGTTAGCAAAGTCTTTACTAATGCAGCTTTAAATCACTTGAATGTTCCTGTACTGTGAAACAAAGACCTGAGAAAAAGTTTTAGTAGATTTAGTAGCGAGTTAGTCGATTTGAGATTTGGGCACCATTTATATTAATCAAACAGTGCTTGGCTGAATGCACACCTTGTCACATGTTTTTCATGGAGAATTGCAAAGAGCCCCTTTAGTTTCTCCTTAATTATTCTACAGTATTGCAAAGGGAAATTGTAATAAGTAGGGGGTCGCTTTAATGTTGACATTTTAATGCAGTAAAATAACTTTAAATATATTGACACATAAAAAAAGATATTGTTTAACGTTGACACTTAAAATGAATGATCATCTTTTTAATGCAGTAACTGTGGGAGTACTAAAAAATAAATTCAGACAGTATTTTTTTAAACTCCAGAGTTGAACTAGTAATGCCAACAGCACAACAAAGCAGGGATGGCTCAATACCACTCCAGCCTCACCATCATGTCCGATACCGATGCTGCAACCTTGACTAAACCACTAAACTGTTAATACAGTTGTTTGGATGCACTGTGCCTAACGTAGCCATCTACAAAACATCATGAGCAAACTGTGAAATAAATATTTTAGTCCCATCAAGGAAGAAATATGACTCAATACTCAATACGTATTTTAATTTAAACCTTTACACACAGTCCCATTCAAAGATTCAAAATGAGTAAAATAAGTTGCATAAACTGCACTTAGATGTTAAGTTTTTTTTATTAGACGAGATTAAGGTAACTCCACCCAGCTGACATGATGACAGCGCTGCAGGTCTCACTCACGTTCTAGTTACTGTTCATGTGACACATGTTGCTCATCTGTGTCCTCTTTCTTGATGGCATGTCACTCAAAGTTTAGTGAAGCATTTACATGATAGCTTAGGCTAATGAATCGTATCTGATTATACTTTTTTCCAGTGATTTTGGCCAGTATCAGAACGATACAGACACTGACTATCATATTGGCACATCGCTAAAACAAAGGGAACATGAATGTGTTACAGAAGCTGCTACAGTCTCTTCTGCTGTAGGTTGACTCTGCAGTATGTCCCAGAACTCACAGGCTCCCATTGTTTCAAAATTCATTAAAATCAGGTCACATTTCTGAAACACACTGCAGCATCAATGCATAACATAATCCATCATTTTACATAGCATATGTATAGTACTATTTTTAACATGACTTTATAACCCCACAATCATTGCACTCATATCAGAAATGTTCCAGTCCACCAGAATTGAGATAATTGAGAACATTTTGTTTTTGCATTTTTATTGCCAATGGAGGGTTGCCCCAGTGTGGTATGATGAGCAAAGTGAAAACTGTCCTATCAACTTTGACTGTTAGCTGCCCTATAAATTCATGTTCGAAAATGCAATAGATGTGCTGTTCAGCATAAAGTGTTATATCAGTGCAGCATGGATATATTAAGAGAGCTGGATATGATGTTTCCATGGCGTCCAGTCACTTCCAGTGAAAGTTGTTTACTTGGCACATAAGGAAAATAGTTACAGGGTTCTGCAGACACACAGGCATAGTTACCAGTTTATTAGGTACACCCAGCTGAAAGAAATGCAGTCTAATGTGACCATCCTTCAATAAATCCTATCTACATACACATCTGTGGAAAGGAATCATTCATTAAACCTACAAAGTGGATGAACAAACAGATTCAACAGTCAAAAATTAAAATAGGGAAAAAAACCCAGAGGAGACAACGGTATACAGGAGCTTAGAAATAATTGTTCATACTATTTTGCCTCTCTATATAATAGCTATGTTGAAATTTACGTCAACAAATAAAAGTAATTGCCAGCAATGTGTAGATTGCTCTTCTAAATGTGAGCAATCAATCAGAGATAGTGGGAGTAGTTATTCAGAAGGTGGAAGCTTTCAGTCTTAAGTGTTTGTCTAAATTGGCCTAAAAGATGAGTCCTCTTTACTACTGCATCTCTTTGCTCATTATAATTTATCTGTAAAGGTTACATCTCATTTCCCTTGTGGCAACTTTGAGAAAGTGCTGATACAACAAAAAAGAAAAAAGTCAGAAGTATTCCAATCGGGCCATTAGGTTGGGGGAAAAAATAAACTCCCAAATCTTTACACTGGAGCATGTGGAGGAAATGTGCTGTAGATTTTTCTATGACTTCGGCCTCCTTGAAAAAAAGAATATTTTCTTTGAGTATGAATGTTGCACAAATGTCAAAAAAATTTTCACATAGCTCAGTTGGCAGCCAAAAATTTGACCTATCTAGAAAGATTTTGAGTACACCCTTATGTCTGTGTCTTCTGTGAATAACACAACCACAAAATGAAGGGAAATAAATGATTTATTGTTAGTTATGACTGCAACTAAAAGTGGTTTAAAATACTTTAATACAATAACATAAATGCAATAACAAAAGACGTTTGATGATGTTCTGAAGTAGTGTGGGATAATGGGAGTTGTTGTCTTCACCACCACTGCCATCATTGCAGTCAGCTTCTCCTAGTTAGGATTCCTTCAGCATTCATCGCTTTTACTGGGTTTCACCTTAAAAATCACTGCTTCTCCATCGCCGTTTGGTGGACAAAGGACGTCCAATATGGCCTGCCAAGGCCAAGCTGTTGTTAACATGAACTCAGCTTGTCTCTCTGATAACTTCAACAACGTCCAATGACTAAAATCCTTTATCCATTTACAATATGTAGTTATTAAACAACCAAAATCTAAAAAGTGTATTGTAAAAAATTGTTCTAAAACTGGATAAAAAGTAAATTTATGACAGCTTCTGGCAGACAGCCACACAAAGGGGATATGACGCCATTGACAGGCAACTGGTGAAATGCACCGTTACCAATATACACTTTTCTCCGGGTTTGAACATTGTTTGGGATAATGATAATAAAGTACACAACTCAACAAAATACATAACGTAGGTATAGTGATTGTATTTTATATGTTTTATTAACTGGCTAAGAAAATGTCAGAGAACAAAATACACACACCAAAAGCCAAAGATATTCAATTCACAATGACATAAAGAATAGTATCAAATCTTCACATTTTAGAAGCTGGAACTAGAAGCTGATAAATGACTTATGTGAACAATCAATTATCAAAATAGTGGTGTTTCGGGGTGCACGGTAACTCACCTGGTAGGGTGAGTCTTTTAAAGTCTTAAAAAAGTAAATAAAAAATAACAGTGTTTCAGCACTACTGTCTGTGTGTTATTAAATGATTTGTGTCAAGAAAGTAAAGATATAAACACATGGGACTATATCTTAAATTAATTTATAAAAAAATCATACAGAAGGATCACAGTGCTGAATCCTGACAGGCAGACCGTTCCAGCCACACAATTTATATGATACAGGCTATAAAAGGTCATAACAGTATATATTTATGGATAATAAAGTCTACAGCTATAATCTGTCTTCAGATATAAAAGCTGTGTTCATTTAGTTCTGAATCCTGCTGCAGATCCTCACATTATAGTCTTAGAGGCATCATGTACAGTAAAACTACAGTAGCAATTTCAACTTCCTTACATTGACTTGCAGTTGATGTTGGAATCGATTTTACAATCTTATTGATCACTTTGAAAGTAGTATATGTATTTATTTTATATACTGTAATGATTAAACATTTACAATCATGGCCCATCTTCATGGCCAAAATCTTTATCTCTGTAATAACCTGTGTGAGGAAATGCAATTAGTAGAT
This sequence comes from Morone saxatilis, assembly GCF_004916995.1. NCBI lineage: Eukaryota > Metazoa > Chordata > Actinopteri > Moronidae > Morone > Morone saxatilis. The sequence continues at coordinate 21,664,823 of NW_023339785.1, read as the reverse complement.
TCTGTGTCCTCTTAGTCATGACTGACAAGCTCATTTTGATATTGAGATTAGATAATGAAGCTGTTTTATTATAACACTATATTAGTACTGGTAATGAATTTGCAGGAAGTCCTCTGTGATTTTTCTAAAGTCTTTTTCTGCTTTTGCCAAATTGGCATCTTTCTGGACAGTTTTCAGGAACCTTTCAATTTACAAAATACAGCTTGAGTTGCCATTAAGGAGAAAAAAGTAAAAAAAATTGTGTAACACAGCTCCAAAATGAAAGATGGATAGGGAAACAAATTATCTAAAGTCAGGTAAAGTCTTGTTATATTATATTATATATATATATATATATATATATCACTTGTATCAGTTTGGATGGAAGTGCAAAGCTGTGCCTGGTTTGCCTTGACAAATGACTGCATTATGGGCGGCATCCAAAACCTTTATTAGCAGTATCCTGATTAGTTTTTCTGTGAGACAGAGTTGAAATACTGGAAGATTAAACACTCTTACTAACTCACCACTCCAACAAAAATGTGATTAGAATTCCAGTTGAATGGATTTTAATAACCTAAAGGTGAGAGTACTTTATTTTTTAAAAAGTAGTGTCTATAAAGGAGGTGACAAGTTATAGAATATTTCAAAGAGAAAATTGGAGAAAACACAAATGCCAAGTGTAACATACCAGCAATATTAAATATTATCAATGTTATTAAATAAAGAATGTATGTAAGTACTAAAGTATGTAAGGAGCCTACAGTTTAATGATAATCTTTTGTTTGCCTGAGTGAAAATATCTTTATTTCGTATGAGAAACCTAGAAAGTCCAGAGGGCCGAGTCAGGTGTTTCACAACTGCATGATGAAAGTTGGGTTCACTGACTTGCCGTTAGAATATTATAAATCATATACACATATATAAGACCCAAAATTGGTTGAAGTATTTCTGGAAATATTGCAACTGATTTTCCAGTTTCATAGTACCTTTGCCTAAAATCATAGAAATGTGGTATTGACTTGGATGGATGCAAAGGTGGTACCAGATAATTTTAAGGCAAAAGATTACATTTTAAACAAATAAGTCATCATCCTGTCATTTCACTGTGCTTTGTCGTGATGCAGAGAAGGTCATTTACAGGGCAGAAGAGCAATATCCTTTATCCATCCTACAGTACGCACATTAGACTTCAGTTCAAGTTTTGATTGATGGATGTTCTATTGTATATGTTAGCCCTGAGGCTGCTGAGAAAATATAAAAATATGAAAGAAAATATGAAAATAAGTTATACTCTTTACAGAACAAAAGGGTACAGAGACCTTCATCAGGGAATTTAAATACCCTGATTAAAGCTTTGTGTACCCAGATGTTGTTATTATATATCTCTGACTGAAAGTGAAGAGGAAAGTTTGTGGGAGCCTTCTCCTACACACCTGTCAATCTATAGGTGCTCATAAGGTTTACTCTATATGCTCTTTCAAATAGCATAGAGCATATCCTAGCTCTCTTTGACTGTTTGATTTGTAAAACAGCCTTTCTTGATAATTAAAGGCATAGTTTATTTAGACATTTATTCACTTTCCGGTGGAGAGATAGTTTAGAAGATCAGTACCACTCATACCTAAATATAAGGCTATAGAGCCAGAAGCCACTTAGCTTAGCTTAGCACAAAGACTAGAAACAAGGGGGAAACAGCTTATCCACCAACCTCTAAAGTTTACTACTACATTAACACTAGTCTGTCTAAAAGTCTAAAAACAACAATTTCATGTTTTACAAGTGAATATTTGCTGGATTATTTGAGAGTCCATGACAGTTACAGAAAAATACTCATTTACTATTGTCACGTGATAAAATTTAATTGTCAGCATAAGTTGTAATTATGATATTCTTTTGAAAAATCTGGCTCAGCAACAGCATGTATAGATCGCACAAAAAGTGGGCCAAGTATTGATCCTTGTGGTACTCCATAAGTCACGCTGACCTGCTTGGATGCAAGATTGCCAATGGAGATAAAGTAATTCCTTGCAAGTTGGACCTGAACCAGTTCGGAACAGTACCTGAGGACCAAACCCGGGTTTTTAGACCTGTCCAACAATAGGGAGGGATCAACTGTGTCAGAAGCAGCATTGCAATCTGATAATACCAGAATATAATTTTCTCCTGTCCAGGTTTGATTCCAGTGTCATTTAGGGTCTTAAAAGAAGTGAGTGCAGGAAGCAGTCACTGTTTTTGTCCAGCTGATACATTTCTGATACTTTTGCTTTTTCATATTTCTCTTAATGACGTAATAATTATAATATATGTGGTTATTTGTTTAAATTTGATGAAGGCTAACTTAACCCAGACATTTGTGATATATTGTTAAGGCATTCAGATGAAAAATAGAGTAAAATTGTCATGAAAGTAATTCTATATAAATGTTGAAGCTTATTATTTTTTTCCCCCCAGTAATACTTCTGTTATATTTGCATTCAATCTACTTTGAAACAATGCCATGAACACAAATGAGTGTGCAAAAGACTTACTCATTGAAGGAAAACATGAGGAATTGTTGAGTTTGAGATTTCACAATTTGCCAACCACTGGAGGAAAGAGAAACTTGAACGGGGAGCAGTGGAGCTGGAAAAACATGTTACAGCTCTCTTTGGGCCATGACAGGTTTTATCTCAAAAAACAAAGAAGTTCCCAGAATACAAGACATTAATCCTCTTCTCAGTAATGCAAGGGTAGCTCGGATTTTGGTGCAGAATGAATGGGCAGACCCTGCTTAACCAAAATCCTGACGCAACCCTGAAATATATGTCGGATAGAGAACTATATTTCGGTAGACTTAAGTAACATACAGGGTATTTATTCTGGGAGACATTCATAAAAAACGTTATTATGATTGGAGTTTCATAAAAATTCCTAGATACTGATAATGTATAAACATTTATGCAACCTAGAAGCTGTAGATCATAAATTTGCCACAGTTGAGTAATATTTTTTATTTCTTTCTTTCGTTCTTTCGGTACACAACTACCAGAACTGAATATTTAATGTCCCAGCATTTTGTATAAAATAAACTGGAATATGTGTGAATGCTGGGCACAACAGCCTGTAGTTCTGTAAAGGAAAAACAAGTGTGAAACAGCTCAGTCCCACAGTGAACTGGTACTGTAGCCTGCAGATAGCATACATACAGGCTCGGCCTCTCTTTGTCCTCAAGGTGACCACAAGCTAAGATTCATGTCTGTATTTGGTTTGTTGGGCTAAAATATTGCTGCTGAACTAAGAGATTGGCTGAACTTCATTTGAACTTGCTTTGCATGGCAATGTGCTGTTAACCTGATTGCACCAGATGTTTTGTTACACCGAACTACCTGGGAAGATGTTGTCGGAAAGGGGCAGGCCCTTTCAAAGACTTTATACAGGTGATTGGATGAACCATCTGTCTATCACCGTCTGTCACGAGCAAACAACTAATCAGATCAACGACCCATGTAACAAAATCTCTTACTGACGTCAGTCGGAAGACAAGACACATCTTTACCATCAAGAAAAGCCTTCAGCATAATTTTTTGCTTCTTTCAATGAAGAAATTCTCTTCAGTTCGATATAACTCATGCTTGCAGCATCTATGCTAACCTCTTTGGAAACCACCATTGTTGTTCAGCTAACAGTGTCTTCTTGCTTTAGTGCCCACCCTCGTAGTTACCAGAACTTCCTCAAAGGACACTGATTGTTCTGGTACTGCTGTACCAGCCAAGGTTAATGTGCTGTCACCACTGAACAAAGTATGCGATTTGACAAACGGATTGTGATGGAAGCGTCTATTAGTGATTGACCGCAATTTATGTTGAGCTATGGCAAATAAAAATTCCTCTATACATACTGAAGAATATGATCTCATATATTAGCAATATGTTTGTTTCTTTGATAAAATTAGGATGTGAACAGTTTTGCAGCAGTGGACTCTCTTTGAGTTTGAAGCTTTCTCGGTGAGATAATAGAGCAGATGTAAGTGGTTGCAATTTGAACTGTATTATTATGAAGTACATGGGTCACTTGATGAGGTTTTTTTCATTATTGAAGTATATTGGTATGAATCACCCAAGCACTAGTTTCATCCAAATAATTATCCCACTGAGTTGAACAATTATATCTGCCAGTGGAGCAGTACAGAGGTGGGCGAGGGAAAAATAGATTGTCTAGTCAGGCTTGTGTGGTCGTGGTAGTGGCTTCTTGTGAACCATTTGTGAATGGTATGAAGATAAAATGATCTTAACTTAATAGATTTGTTGACACAGCAAAGGATTTTGAATTCGGTCTGTGTCACTTTTGTTCTTTCGGGCTACAAACATGAGTTCCCAGATCTGGATCCTGACCAAATGTGTATCATCTGTTAGGCTCAAGACCTACGCTACTGTTCAAAAGTTTGGAATCAGCTGCCACAAAAGCTTGATTCACTACAGTCAGATGGCTGAGAGGACTGTTCTATATTTTTGAATGGTCTTCAATGCTTTTTGATTGTAGAAGTCCTTTTTACAAATAGATGTTATTTTGTATGAAGGGTTTTCCCAAAAAAAACTGCCTTTTTACACAGAGAACAAAATGCAATGGTTCAACCAGACAGACAACTGAAAGGGCAGAAAGAGCCAAATATTTCTCTGAGCAACATTCAAAAAAGAAACACCAGTCATTAGTAAAATAAATGGGAAGCTTAGAATAAAAATCTGTGCAGATTTAAATAGGCACAATAATGCCCGTAACAAGCTGGAATCGACAAAACTTTAGCAAAGCTATTCTTAAAACTTCCAAAATAGAAATAGAAGTTTGGTCTAGGGTTAGCACTACTGAATATTAACTGAATATACTATGTACTTACGAATCACACAGAAAAACAGGTTCTATATAAATATATTCAGAGCCCAACTGCACTGTTGTGGTTCAATAATGAGCGAGGGCAGTGGTTCATAAACTGGGGAGCAGGGCTCCTCCTGGAGGTGTACGTAGTCTTGGATTTAGAATTGTAGGGTATTTGTGCAGAAAAAATGGTTACAACAGTATTTTTCCCCGTCATGCAACACTGTGGAACATCGACTATATGGAAGTCTTAATCATTTAATTGTTCTTCTTGTGAGACCAAAACTAATTCAGATGAAAATAATACATTATCTGAATTCTACTGTTTTTGTCTATGTCAAACTAGCAATTACTGAACTAGTCATTATTGAACTAACCACCTTTGAAGGAAAGAAGAAAAACATCAATATAACAGGTGATTCAAAAAATTTTAATGGTAATGTATCTGTCTGCAAAATCTTATGGAAATATGTTATTTGATTTATGAGATACTCAGCCAAGAAAAAGAAAAACAGACAGGAGCAAAAGACTGAACGTATAAATGTTGTTTGCAAACTACTGTGTAACCACACAAAGTGCCTTTTGGACATGTTTCTTTTTTTTTTACTCCTTTCTCTAAAGCTTCTTGCACGTTTGTTCTCTTTCATAGTCTCCATTGAGGAGCAGTGGCAGTGAGTGGTCGCTGTCAGAGCTGGATGTGTTGCTGCTGGCTGGCACAGTGGGACACACTCTCAGCTTGGCGGCCAGCAGCTTTGTAGAGGAAGAGCACCAAACCTGGTACTTTCTGCTCAACACCCTCTGCCTCGCCGTCTTCCAGGATGTCTGCCGCAAGTACTTCCGAGAGCAGCGTGGCTCTGGAGATGAAGAAGAGCATATCCTCCCTTCCAAAGACTGTCATCCCACTGCTCACCCTAAGGCAGAGATTTGCTCAGAGAAGTGGCTTGCATTAGCCACGCCGCCATTCACTCTGGTCTGCTGCCGACTGCTGCGCTCCCTCAACCAGACCGGGGTGCAGTGGGCTCATCTTCCTGATGTGGGACATTGGCTTAACAGGTTGGCTATACCAATCTTCTAAAATGATAAAAAAATTGTATTAAAGGTCCAGTGTGTAACATCTAGGAGGATCTACTAGCAGAAATAGAATATAATATTCATAGGTATTTTTTCATTAGTGTATCACCTGAAAATAAGAATGTGTTTTTGTTACCTTAGAATGAGCTGTTTTTATCTACAGACTGAGGTGACTGCCATGTTGAACCGCCATGTTTCTAGAGTAGCCCAGAATGGATAAACCAAACACTGGTACTAGAGAGGGCCTTTCACATTTTTTGCGAGATTCAAGGCCACCGTAGTTTCTCCTGTACACTTGGAAGGCTGAGTTGTATTCAGATGGTTGCAAGCTGCAATTTGCCACTAAATACTGCACACTGGTCCTTTAAGTGCTATACAAGACAAAATCAATCACGCACACAGTAAAAAAAAGTTCTTGATCTTTGGAACTGCAGAATGGCTAAACTCTACATTATAAAATGTTGTTTTATCACTATTATTTCATATATTTTAATCATATAGTAATTCTTATTTTGGAATGCTATTTTTCAAAGGGCTGATTTTTATTTCACACTGGCATTTTTGCCAGTGACTCATATTGTCATTTGTCATGACAGTGGTGTTGTCACCCAATCACATGCCCCCAGCCTTTCAGCAGCCACTGCTGCCAGATTATTTTATTTCATCTTTTATTTAAACAGGCAGTCTTCCTGAGATCAAAATCTCTTTTTTCAAGAGAGACTTGTGCACAAGAAAACATAAACAGTATGAGCATGGACCAAAAAAATCATTACACATCAAGAAAAAACATTATAAGTACCATTCAAAATCCCAGAGAATATATATTTAAAATCTTTAAAAGCAAAGAGATCTTAATTGTTTCTAACCCATTTTTGAGGAGCACATTATTTAAAACCAGTTTTTCCAAGTTCTGGTTGAACACTTGGTATACATGAAGTTAAACTGTGTTGTGACCTGAGACATTAGCCAGCTAGCTTCTGTTAACTAGATTTATTTAACTCAATGAGGTTTGCACCTTTTCACAAGGCAGCAAAGCAAAGAGGGAGTGTAGCAACAGCTGTCTCCCTGATTGAGAATTATCTTGGAAGCATTATGATTCGATGATTTGAGTGATTTGTCTTTGTTCCCTTATAAAACAATACAAAAGAGAAGGATTAAATAGTGATTATACTGAAGTTCAAACATTTATCTGACTAACATTTGGCTTTTTCTCTTCTTACTCAAGACAAACTTTTTATCTCCACTACTGTTAAGGTCCTAGAAACAGCAAACTCTTCAGCGTGATGTTTGTTCTATCCAACACTTTCGTAATGTGGGCTGTAATGAACATGGGGCTGCTAGTATAGCTGAGGACTATTAGTCTTGTGTTATAGTGTATAGTATATTTTTCTTTTTTATGTGCATATCTGGGCACATGTAGGTGACAGGACATTACAGGAACTCATTTTCAACACAGCTCCAGTTGATGGTAAGAGGGGCAAAAAAAAAACTGATAAACTTGAGGTTTCAGTGTGAATACACTTCTGTCACCATTAAAGTAGCAACGTAAAGCAGTCACACAGGGATAAATTCATTATGAAAAGATAGAGATACCAATTTTGTCCAGATACCAAAAGGCAATAGTCTCAGTAGGCGAGAATGAAGTGCAGCAGCAAGATGTTCAATCTCCATTTGTCTCTCCACCTACACATAAGAGTAACAGATCAGTGTAACAAATTCATTCTTGTTCTTTGGGGAATATTGAAAGCCATTTTGGGAAATATAGGAAATAACCCACTGGAGCAGTCGAGGCTTGTTGAGTGAAATATAAGGGAAATTGTGACTGATTTGGTCATCACGGATATTCAAGGGGGGTATAGGGTGTTAACACTATATAAGGCTTTTCTTCTGACACTGAAACCTTTTTAAGTTTGTTTTTCTGGCTTAGAAGCTGACAGGAACCTCCACTTACATTTTTTTTAAAGATTCAAGAAGGGAAAATAGCCTTCTGTGATTGCTCAGACTGTAGAAAAACTGATTTCTCAGTAAAACTGACTGTTTGAGCGCTATTAATATTCTGTCAACAGCACAGGGCAGGGTATTATGGTTTGTTCTTTAACATGCATCACATTGTGGAATATAGATGTGGAATCTGACCTTTTCCCTGTCCAGTGTTGCCCTTTCTTCCTACCTGCTCTGTCTGTTGCTTGGATAATGAGATCTAGCTAGCGTTACGCCTCATCTTGTCTCAAAGTACCCAACTTCCACTGCTGTCTGATCCAGCTAACAGCTAAATACACGGCTTCTATTCAACTTTGATATGTCCTTTGAGGTCTTATTTCCTGTCTGTGCTCAGCAGCATGGAATTTCAAACTGGATAGCCTTAAATCCAGTGAACAATTGAAGATCCGTGCCTCTTGAAAGTTTAAACTACTGCTGGAGGATATGACTGACAGTGTTTCATCTCATCAAAATGTTCCCTGTTGCTCAGTAAATAGTCTACTTCAACCTTTTAGGCTTTCTGTTTTTGACTAATTAAATTACAGAATTAATTATTTTCAGGTAAAATAAAGAGTGATGAAATAGTGCAATATGTATTGTAATGGTATTTTAAATTAATTTCATTTCAGTTAAAAATTCAAAGAACATAGAAGCGTCAGTTTTTTACTGTTTTTCTTTCTGTTCTTTTCAGCTCTGAGCACAGGATGGTCCTCTCCCTGCTGGCTGCTTTCTGTTTGGTTCTTATCTACCTCCTGGTTCAAAGACGGTGCTCATGGGTGTCCAAGGTTGCCCTCGCCCTCGGACTTTTGGGTGTCTACAGCTACCGGGCAGCTGTTGGCAATGTCTGGTTTCCCTGGCAACACTCCGGTCGAACTATGTCCAAGTATGTTTTTTTGTTAACCCCACGATCATCATTTCATTTGGCGTAACAGTTGGCAAATTGCTGTCTTCTGTTAGTGAGCTGATTTGTGCTGGGTTGCTCTGATGCAGTTGAGCGTGCAGACTGCTGTGGTTCAAGTGTGACTTGGGACAAACACTTAGACCCACATCTCTTAAACTGCGATGATGAACTGCTGTACAGTTTTTTTTTTATTTTTTTGCTTTACATCTACCTACAGTAAATCTCGCCGACCCGGTGTACCCTCAGGTCCTAAAAAAAAGTCTGACAGGGTCTTAAATTAAATTAATTACACTGAAAGGGGAGTCGCACAATCTATGACTGTTGATTTAAATTGGCACTCAGTAAGAATTGCAGTGGTATCGACAGTTCTTTTTTCCTCCAATACAAGTCTCTGGCACAACCACAACCCCACCCAGCCCTCCTGTCCACCTGTAACTGATGAAAACATTTCACAACACAGAGTAAGCTAGCTAATTAGAGTACAGATTGAACAGAGTGAAAGTGAAGAGGTAACACCTCGCAGAATATTAGAATAATAGTTTAGTAAATTTGCTTTTCATTTGGCTTTAAAATTATTCTTTTTTTTGTTGTTTTCATGCTTTAAATACAAAATGATGCATTGTTCTCCATTGTTGAGATGTAAAAATATCAGTATTTGTATTTTCGGTGGTCACTAAAACAATCCTTTTCCTCTAGGGCCACCAGAAGGTTCATATTTGTGGTTTCAAGCAAATTGTCTCAACAACTATTAACTTTGGTGATGCCCTGATATAATAAAACAATAAGAAAATATCTGCAAAACTAATGACTTTACAATAAACCTCAGCTGTTGTGTTTAGTGCAAATTAACCACATTTAAACAAAAGGCATGCCAATACATGCTAAACTAGGATGATTAACATGGTAAATATATTATACCGTAAAACTTAGCCCAGACTTTCATTTGCTTCAGTCACTGAACTCAACCTGCCTGTATTGGAGACAGGCTTCTATATGGGACAGGCCTTTAAGTCCTTTTGCACAAAGCTCCTTGCTCAGCAAATATTGGAAATAATATCAAGTTGTTTATTTAAACCAGCATAAATATTGTATAAAGATTAGGCTGTCAAAAACATATCAATTACAAATCATCCATGTGATCATTTGATAATTTGGTGCTCACGGTTTCCGCAAAATTAACCTGAACCATGAACCATGAATGTTTAAACTGTCTGACCAGTGGGCTTCAAGAGGTTTTCTACATCCAAAGAATTTCTATAACATCTAGACAAGGAGTCTAATTGTGACCTTTTATTTATAAAAACTTGTAGCTACAGTAAAGTAAAGGGGACTTTACTCATGTTAGCATGCATACATTAGCATTTAGTTCAGAGCATGGCACAGGCTTCTTTATGTATCCTTGTGTACAACATTCATATCCTCACTTCATTTATACTGATATAAGATGCAAAAACATCAGCATTAAGAAATTGTAGTAGCTACTGTACCGCTTCATGATAAGGAGGTTCCTTTTCCCAGCTTTTCAAAATAAGCTTTTTTTTTATCTCAATCCTTAAATTGCTCTTGAGTTCCTGCTGCTGCTTTATCATTGAAAGATAAATCTTGAGAAGAGTTTGAATTTGAACCTGCAGATGTACTGAAACCCCTGTGGTATGTTCCTGAGGGTAAGAATATCCTCTCCTGGAGCCTCAAACCTTAATCATTTATTTTGCACAGTATATACGATAGAACAGTTCATGTGAGGCACAGCACTTCAGTGTCCAGTGTATTTTAGACATTCTGCGTCCTTGAACTCAATCTGAATAATGAGGATTTCTGTTTAATGTGTTCCTTAAAACATGACTCAGTATTATTGAAGACTGATGCCCCTTTACACTGTATAAATATAATCCTTTAGTACAATCTATATGTAATAGCTGTAGTTAGCGTTGTCCAAAAAGAGGGGTAATCGAAGATCTTGCAGCTCCTAAGTGTGTTAATTTTTCATTCTGTCGACTGTAGCTTGGCACAGAGTTATCTGCTACTAACCCCCGTCAGAAAATAATGAGTGTGCAGGGCTGCACACAGTTCTCCTGTCTAGTTTTCCTGACCTCCCTTCATCTAAAACCAGTACCTGGCCTTCCCTAACCTTTCCTGTTCTTTTTGGCAGTCTCTCCTACCTGCTCACCTAATTAAAAGCTCAACCTCTCACCCGTACCCATACAAAGACACCTGACTAAAGCCATGCAGGGACCCCGGCTCTTTTTTGACGAACTGTATGATTGACAAGGCTGACGGTTGACCCAGTCCTTCAGCTTTTCCTTCAGACCTCAACAAAGTAATCATTACGGTGCTCCGCCTCAAGGATGTATTTTATACGTAGTCCACACTGTGGATTCCTTGGCAAAGTTCTTCATAAAGCCAAGACAAACTTGAACTTTGGGCTTTTTAGCACGCAGTCCATCTCCAGTGCTGAAAGGTATATTTAAGTAATTACACTAGAATAGTGCTTTGATTTTAGTTCAGTAGCTTCCAACTGAATTGTTTCCCGTGGGTCTAATTTTTTTAGGTTTATTTTTGAACAAACACTTAGTCGAATTTATGGTTATTTTAGATACAATATCAAGACAGTTTCTCTCTCTCTCTGAAATGAAAAAGTTATAAATGTTGCCTTTTTCATTACTGTGTTTTTTTTTCCCTTCTCGCCATAATGTGAGTGTAAAGGGGAATGACTTTGTATAATGATGCTTTTTTGAAAGTCTGGTCTTCCTGGGTTACTCTCTCTCTCTGTGTGTGAGCATGTTATCAAAGTAAAGCCCCCTGACAACTGCCCGGTTCCCTCCTCGCCTTCCCTTTGTGCCAACTGCCTAATTGCACTGTTGCATCTTTCAAAATGGCTAATGGGGTTGAGAACAGCCAACACTGCTCACTTTAAACGGTTCAGAGGCTTACTTGAATTGATGTCACTGTGGATACAGTTTGTCCATCTCTTTCTGTTTTCCTCTCTCTCGCACACACCCTTCCTCATGGCACTGTCAGAAATGAACCTAAAAATAGACAGCCAGTCGACTGACAGAGCAAACATGTACTTTCCATTATTTGTATTTAACTTGATATTGAGAGATCACTGGATAATTACCCGAGCACAACAAAAAAAAGAGGAAGATACAATCACGGTAACATAAAATATAAAGCAAATCAAATTTGTTGTGTTCCAATAGGAAGTAGCTCAACATCAAAGCAGCCGGCTAGGGGCCAAGCCTGTCTGTGCCTGTGTACATCATAGCCAAAGTTTGTCGTCCTTCTTTGCGTTTATGGCGCATGTAAACAAACATGGAGCCACAATAAGCATTTACAGTGTTTATGTTTTTGTCTGTGTTTGTATGTGTGCTCTACGTCGGCACAGAACATGACCCATTTTATCATGTACTGCTTCATCTAGAAAGGGGCTTTTGTGCAGGTTCCCAATTTAAAAATATTCATGCATACCGATCTCGCTTAAAAATGGAAATATATTCAAACTCGTCTCAAAACACCTGTGAACCCCTGCCACACTTACACACACACACGCAGTGACAGACGCACACACAGACACACAGAATTCGGTTTTCACTTTTATTACCCAAGAGGTAAACCATTTTATAACCCTGTCTCAAAGGCAGTCTGTGTTGGTATAATATATCAGTGGTAACATTTAACAAATCATTATCCTCCACTGACTCCAAAGCACAGTTCATAAAGGTGCATTTGTGTGTGCTTTCTCTTTCTAAGTCATGCAACTGTTTCAGAAAGACAGTGATGTCTTTAACATAAAGCTGAATAAACACACATTTCTGGCAGCAGAGCAGGTATTGATCTAATGGTCTGTTGTGTAATTAGATGTTTAGTCCGTAACCATTGTTTTAAAGTCTGCCACTTTGTCCCAGTGGCATTTCAATAGTTAGACTTCGACATGCTCAGATTTATCCCACAGAGGGCCTGGGGCTCAGACAAAGTGGGCAGGCCCTCCTCATTCTCAGGCGTCTGCTTCAAAGCTTTCCTCTGGCACTGAATTACTTGTTTTGGCTGATTTACTGTAAGTGTTAGTCTGATGCAGGTGATTGATGAAGGGGATATACCAAACATGTTGAGGGGATTGGACGTAGTCTTACCTTTTCTTATTCACTTGCTGGAACACCAGCACTTGTTTCCAAGGTAACATGAAATCCAGACAGCTCCTCTGTGCCACAGCTTGACAAGCTACTATTTTCTGTCCACTGTTACTACTATTAACATTACAAAATGCAGCAAGTAAGATCCGATATATTTGACTGGTCGAGTTGTCTCGCCAGGCAATGTGGAGACTATCTATCCCTAAAAAGTTTTTCCTCAATAACATTAAATATTCATAGCTAAATAAGCAACGATCAAAGCTTAAAGTTTGAAAATACCTCTTATGGAATTGTATTTATATTCAATTTATTATTTTTATTTTTTTTGTACCAAGCTTGGGAGAGAAGGCAGAATATTTTGTTCCAAGACCGAGCTGTATAATAATCTATAATGTGTCATTTTGTAGTGAAACAAATCACTGCAACTGTATTTTTGGTGTCTTATAAACCCACGAGGGTAAGGCACTTTATGTGTATGACAGGAAAATCTGATTAATTCAATCAATCGAAAATATAGTAATAGTTTAAAGTTTAAAAAGCTCATCTGATCTGCTCCATCAGGACTGTGTGGGTGTGGTTTGAACAACATAATCAAAAAACTCCACAGCAGTTCTTTTGATTCAAACATTGCTAAATTTTGCTTGGTGCATGAAAGTGAGTGCTATTTTCTGCTAACAATCCCACAATGCAATCACATTTTTAATGTCATGTCACATTTTTAATGTCATGCAAAACGACTCATGATTCATAAATGTCTCAATTTACTGCTGACTATGAAGTAAACTATTAAGTGTATTATGACAGGAATGGTGACTTCAGCTTTTTCCAAATGAGCAAACAAAAACAAAATATAGAAATCTCTCAACTTAAAATAATAAAGGGCCTTGTCCTTCATAGTACGAACCTTGGGAGGTTTAGAGGATTTGTTTTTAGGGTCTTACTAGATAAAGTTATGATAACGTGATACCAGAGAGAATCCATATGACTAATGTTGTTTTGGACACACTTTCAGGTAGAGTCATTTTCTATTTTTTTATTTTACCTTAAGTCACTTGAGACCAGTTCTGATTTACAGTGACCAGCTGGCCAAGAGGCAGCGACAGGAGGCAAGTTGATACAAGCAATTAAAACATAGATACAGCTGGTGCAAGAAAACAGTATTAGGTTAGTTAAAGCATCACAGTATGTACAGAACACAACAACAGAGGTCTATGCACTGTGTTCCCGGGAAGCAAACTCAAAAGCAGGTGCAGTGATGAGAAACTATCAGCTTATAATGAGTTAGTAAAGGAGGAGTAACGGTAGTTTTAACATCTTTTGCAACTCGTTCCAGTCACTACGAGCATCAGACTGAAATGACTGAGCAAAAGGAGGTGCAGGCTTTAGGAGTGACCATACTAATGAATTTGCTAGAATGTAAATCATGGTTACTGTTGGAGATAATTAGTAGTGAGCGGAGATATGTATGTTATATGTAGACTTACCAGATAAACTTTAATTCATTAAATTAACATTTGGGATACAATATTACAGTATCTGCTTTAATGAATGTTTAATGATTGTCTCGTCTTTGTAATCTCGTAATAGCATTCCCTGGAAAGACTTTTCAGAGTTGTGGTTCTCAAATCCACAAGTAAACTCAACAAATGAAGCCAAAAGTAATAAAATGCACTCTTAGCATTGTTCTTTATGATAAATGTGCTCGTCTGGAGGACACAGCTGAACACCATTATCACAACAACTTTGGCCTTTTCTTTGTTATTGTTCTAGAATAAGACTGAGCTTGCTGTGACCCTGGTCTTTGCGTGGTGGTCTGAACTACTGCATGCCAAAGGGCAAATGGAGGACTTTTCTTTACAAACTCCTCAATAGAAAATGCCAATAATATATCTGAAGGAGGGTTGATAGGATAGTCGTTCAATAGTAATGACCTAACAATTACGCTGGCTGTAGTGTTGATTAGAACAAAAACCTCCCTCTAGACCAGAGTCCCAAGAGGCTTAGCATACCGGCGTCAGATACTTCAGAAGCAAATAAAAATGCACCATTAGTTTGCTTACATCTCTCTACTGGAGATTGTGACTGTACTGTTTATGTGTATTACAAGCCACAGTGCTTCAAGCGGACAGGATGAGAGTTCAGGCACATGAGGGGTAGTGTCGTATTGTTGCAGCTCGTGCTGCCTGCTGCTCGTCTGTAGATTTGGATGGAAATCATAGATTGCGTAATATCCCCTTGTCTAAATGGCTAGTCTAATTTAAGTAAGGGCTGGAAAAGTTGAAGAAATCTGATAGGTGCAAAGTCGTGCTGTGTGATATACTATAATCAAGAGACACTTAAAATAACTGCAGCTACTTTTGGGGTGCTGCAATTGGGGGAAAATTACATAAACAGCAAATAGCCATTACTGCTCAGACAAGGAAGAGGGCTTGTGCTTTTTGCTCTGGAAATGTCAAAACAAACAAGATTCCTTTCAGCATTCAGAATTGTGCATGCCTCAGTGTTGGGAAAAATGTTTATTGTTTCAGACTGATGTGGATTAGTGCTGCAGTCTTTCACAGTTAAATATACAGTTTCTGAAGGAAAGGCATCTTTTAATATCTCACATGTAAATCTCATGGGTTTCCAATCCTGCTCCCTTTGTCTGATGTATAGTTAAAGATAACAACCACATTAGGCGCACCCTGCAATACTTTTCTGTCGAGCACAAACACGTAGCCACAAAAAGATTAGTTGGTAATTCTCACGATTTCTCCACCTTGCACACTCATTAACAAGTAAGCCCGGCAGCTCAAACCCATCACTGTCCTCGCACAAAATCAAATCCAGGCCAGGATTTTCCACTTTTCCTTTGCATAAAATAAAGATGAATACAATCCGTGCCACATTGTTAGGGGAGTTGTGAATAATAAAGAATAGTGCTGTATGGAGCATATTACTCTGCTCCTTTCCTCTGTTGGAACAGGTTTCCATAAAACACACTGATTAATAATACATGTCCAATACTTGCTCAACTCCTTCAGGGTCAGCTATTATCCTGTAGTGCTTTTGCAGCTTTGACTGCATCCTGCTGCAAAGAAATGTTCCTTTACTGTGTGATAGCCGTCAACTGACAGGGAGCGCATTTTTGATGTCATCATTTTGGACGCAGCATTGACGAATGTGTAAACTGCTTGTGAGCAGTCGCAGTTTGAAAATACTACCAGCAGCTGCTTTAAATCAATGTTGTGCTTCTGAATATCATCAGGGGGTGCGGTGGTCAATAGGTGAACATATAAAAATATATATATATATAAA
>NW_023339785.1:21648334-21648514 GCF_004916995.1 Morone saxatilis | reverse complement strand
GAATAAAACGACTTATCCTTGCCACACATCTTACCACTCTTTTGTTGTCTGTTGTTTTGTTTTATTCAGGTTCATTTACTCATTCCTCTTTCTTGGACAAATATTAATGAATGAAAGATAATTAAAGAGCAGGTTTGAGGCGGGGAAAAAAAATCTTTTCATTTAAGTTTCTGTGGATAA
>NW_023339785.1:21648036-21648300 GCF_004916995.1 Morone saxatilis | reverse complement strand
AACATATGCTGAATGCCTGAAATGGAAATTAGACTAAATGTAATTGCCTTCATAATCGAAAGCACTTTTCCTTTAAAGCTTCAATTTGGGACTTTTTGAGCATATAAATTATTGATAGTTGGAAAAGGATTTTTGTGGAGTAAGCCTTTTAGAAGGAGAAGAGCCTTATGGAAACTTTTTTTTAACCTTGTAGTAGCTTCATACTTACTATTGTGCACCTCAGGACATACAGTACAAGCCTTGATCTTTTCGTGTGTGTGTGTG
>NW_023339785.1:21647070-21647987 GCF_004916995.1 Morone saxatilis | reverse complement strand
TGTGTATCTGTCCACAGCTAATCTCACATACTATTGGACCCATCAGTCTAATATTTTTTGTGCACATTTATGACTGTATGTTCGAGGTAGTTTCATCGGTGCAGTGATTCACAGTTTTTGAAAAACCTATTTTATTGACTGCTCTGTTTTCTGCCACCATTGACTTCAGAGTCGTCACTCCTGTTAACTGGCCAGTAGCTGCCGCTTGTGATCACCAACAGCTTCAGTTTAGAGGAAAGTGAGCTAGGGACAACATTTTCGTGGCAGTTATGTTATAAAATCCCTCTTTGACCTTGAAGAGTCTGTAGCTTAGGTGGTTTCACTGCCACTCTTGTCATCCCTACTACTTACAACCTGTCGTACTCCATTCAAAAGAAGATATTTTTGAGATCAGTAGCAGGAGGAAATGATAATACCGTGCATATCAAATTGTAGCAATGCAGAAAGCACAATGGAGAGAGTGATGGATGTGAGAGTCTGTTTTTCTCTGGCAAGTCATTCTGACTCCCAGTCTCACACCTTTAATTATTAATGTTACATTGACACACTGAATACTGAATGAAATAAGGGTTATAAGTAACAGAAATATACAGAATACTGTCTCAAAAGAGACAGGGATATGCAATTAATTAAAGTGGTGAACTGAAATATACTGGAACCACAGGTATGTTAGACTGTAGGCTCTCATATCAGAAAATGGTAATAGTCCCAAATGTTTTTCCTCTAAATTAAAGGTTAATAAATGAAATATATGATAATGAGTCATTCACCTAAATATTTACTATTGTTTTGAGCTTAATTGCACACTTTTCATATCTGCTGTTACTGATGCTGTCATATTTGCCCATTTATTTTGTTCAAGAAAATGTCAGTATCACAGAGATTATATAAATCTGTTTTAGGTGTTTTAGACTTTC
>NW_023339785.1:21614550-21647028 GCF_004916995.1 Morone saxatilis | reverse complement strand
GTTTGCTTTTGTTCTTGCCCATTACAGCTTGCTTTTGTCACTTTTGTTTGATATTCAGTATATAAAGTCTGAATTAAATCATTCTCCTCATGTCCCCAAACTCTGGATTTTTAATTGCTAAAACGCATGGAAAGGTACAGCAAGACTGCCAGAATCCACATCCCAGAGTCACTTACCACAATTACTTGAATATTGAACGTTTTGTAGAGAAAAATCAATACTGGCTTACTGCAAATGCAAAAATGACACTGTAATCTTTCTCTTTTAGGGGAACAGTGGAGGCGCGCTTTGTTTACGTCTTCGTTTTGGGCATCCTCTTCACGGGCACCAAGGACCTGTTGCGATCCCAGATCATCACAGCAGATGCCAAGTTGAAGAGCAGGGGATTATGGGAGATTTACAGTGGCTTGGTTTTGTTGGTTTCACTGTTGTTTCGTGCTCACAATCTGCCAGTCCTCTGCTGCTCCTTGTTGATCCAGACCCTCATGGCTCAGTTTATCTGGAAGAAACTCCACTATGACGCAGCCCAAACCACCATCATGCACTACTGGTTTGGTCAGGCCTTCTTTTACTTTCAGGTAAGCAACAATAATGACGTCAGTGATGGCAAATTAAGATAAAATGGGAAAATTATGTGGCAAAATATATGATTTCCAATGGATTTGCTGCTATCAGTGATCAGATTTGATTACTGATCAGATTTGTGCTATGGTCCAATAGCAAACTAAACTTGATGAAGTTAGTGTAGCTCATTAGCTGTGTTGCTCAATCCACTGGTTAATGGTATGAATGAATGGATGATGGTTTGCAGACAGTTATGAGATAAGATTCAATGGTACAAATACGTCTTTTGAATAAACCCATGAACATATTGTCCTGTTAGCGATAAAGCTAACAAGCTTGCTAACTGACAGTTGCTCTATTACCTAAGTGGCAGTTAGCAAGTTTTCCCTCTTTTATGAAATTATGTACAACTTAAGAACATAATACCAGTGGGCAATAGACGTCACAGTGCAGAGAAAATAGAAAAAAGTTTGCCCACTATTATGACCAATAAGTGCTAGCATGTTCTCAGCTTTGTGTGTTAGTGGTTATCTTGCCAGTACAGCAGTTTGCTAACTATCTGTGTGAAAATCACTGCGTCATTAAGCTTCAAGGAAACACCTTTTTCACAAAGATGCACAGATTCATTCTGCTGTGCCACTTTATGATGTGACTGTGACTGGTTTCCTTTAACCCCTGACTGCTCCGGCTGCACAACAGCTGAGAACTGTGGTTGTACTGGACAACCTCTGGGTGTAAATGTGCGTTAACTGTGTGAGGACCTTCCTGAAGCTTAAAAAATGTGTGTGTAACAGCAGTGGATAGTAATAATTGGTGTTTTTTAGTGAAGGTGATTGTTTTGAGTTACTATTAGTCAAACCAGCTTGTTTGAACCCCCCACTGACTTACCTAGATTCACTTTGATTGTAGTCCAGACCAGTAAAATTCACCCTGCTGTAAATCTATAAAATAAGTTTTGCAGTTAAAAAACAATTATCAAACCATTACCAGTTCACAAATTACAACAATTTCACAAACTGCAATACATATTGGTGCTGACACCAAAAGTACAGATGTGAAGATGTGTATCACAGCCAAAATCACAACCTCCCATATCTATAAAAGGAACTTCAGGGAACAACAAAACAGTAAGCAAGGTTTTCTTGTCTGATTGTAAGAGACATCTAATTTAATGCTCTGACTGTGAGTGTAGTAACATTTTGCAAAGCTATCACTGCTGATAGTGTCGGACACCGTAATAGGAGCGGTTCTGGGCAGAGGAAGTGTTTAAATTATATTACCTTCATCCCACACTGGCATGAAGGTGAACTAGTTGTTTCCTGTGGAGGTGTTATGGTGTTATGAGCTATGAATGATCCTCCAAGGCAGATATGATACCTTCCGTTCGGTTTAACTCCACCCAGGACGGATATTTGGTTAGCAGATGTGTGTTGTTGTCAACGCTGAACTTCCACATCGCTAACAATTTAATAACCGGCATCACCCTTGGGTCATTAATACTTTGATGGGCTCGGGAATAGACCGCCACCAGACAATTTTCAGTGTAGGCGCCCAGGCATGTAATTACAGACCTTTGAGTAATAACATTCTCAACGAAGCCGTAACCATAATGGATCTGTAAAGTAGCGACATATGTGATTTAAATTTGCTGCTCGGAAACAAAAAGTGGTATCATGCAGAACAATCCAAATTATGTTGAATTAAAATCTAATCAGCGGGTGCGGTTACAGCTGATCAGTGAGCTCTGGGCTACAGATTGATCAGAGTTGTAAGATATTAATGGAGAGTTTAGAAACATGGCTTTTCTGTTTTCAGAAGCTTTATTATACATAAATATTGGCAGAAAGCTGTTGTTTTTTAAGTGTCCTTTTTTGTTGGCAAGCAAACACACAAAAGCTCAAGAGGATTTTGGGAAACATTCCAGGTAACCTCAGATGCAGACATTGCTAGTGTCACAAAAAAGTTAAATCGCATCACATGATGAATTAACTGTCTTGCTGGAGATGCCGTTTTGGCCGTCTGCATTTAGCTGTCTTGATCATTTGCAGTGATGGACGAGTCAGACTTTGCAGTGGATTTTCTGTGGATTTATCACCATCCCAAAACCAGATGGTCAGTAAAGCAACAAGGAGGTGTTTATTCTTCTGAAATGAGCCAGT
This sequence comes from Morone saxatilis, assembly GCF_004916995.1. NCBI lineage: Eukaryota > Metazoa > Chordata > Actinopteri > Moronidae > Morone > Morone saxatilis. Next base: position 21,644,305 of record NW_023339785.1, on the reverse strand, counting down.
TTCTGCAAATGTTGCCACATGAGTCGGGACGAGTCACCCCACGGGTAGGAATTTAGATGCAACTTAGCAACCTAGAAAACTATGAATCATCACAAGGATGTTTTTTAGAGCTTAGAGCTGAAAGGTGGACTCACATTTCATTAAGCTGACAAAAGTGACGTACGGTAAACATACAAATTAGAGCAGGGTACACACACTGAACACTATCCAGGTTGATAAACACCACTTTTAAGACATCAGTATTCAGACTTACCCCAAAACAGAGATGTGTTTCTAGTATACACTTCAGCAAAGAGCTATATTAGATCAGCCCCACTCTTTGTCTGAAACTCAGTCATAAAATACTTCTTGCACTTCCGTTTTTTTCTTTTTTTTTTTTTTTTTCAAAGGTGAAATGTTTGTCGATGGTGCAAAATGACACTCCTTACATTTGAATGATCACAGCAGGCTTTTCAGCAAGAAAGCAAGCAGAAAATATCCATATGCTGCCTCCAACCTGCTCACTGATATTCACTGCTTGTTTGTTTAAAATGAAGGCAGCTGTTAATGTTTTCTTCCTCTGTGATCGGAAATATTTGCACAGAAAACAAATGCACCATTACTTGATGTGTTGCTACTTATGGATCATCATTGCAGTCGGATTTAACCAGAAAGCCACCCTTGATCTCTGCTGCTTCCCAGGGATTTTTCTTTTGCTTGTGTGTGTGTGCATGTATAGAGTGGAGTTTACATGCCACAACCTGACAGCCGCAATGAATTGTACTAATTTTAAATGTTCTTATTGCCTTTTGAAACACTATAGATGAGCCAGTTTGAACTCGGTAGGAAAAGATGTGTGCAGACGTGACAATGTTTCTCTGAGCCGCTGTTCAGTGGCTCAGGTTGATTGATTTGTCTGAAGGCTGCATCTCAGAGGCGTGAACAGATTTCAGTAATCTCCAAGTGCCACCCAGAAATCAGATTAAGCACCTGAGCAGCACAAATTTGAACATGGATTACTTCGCCTGTATTTTTATTTATTTTTTTTAGCTTTTTGAACATAATTTTACAGTCCTTTTATTGTAAAGGTTAAGCTTTAGGGAATAGTTGGATTTAGTAATGTGTTTAGATTCACTGGAGCCTTTACCGGTCAAAAAGATTTTCACCTGCTTACTTCTGATAATCTGTATGGGCCACTTTATTTTCATATTCTTTCATTTTAAGCTATAATTATTCTGCTGGTTGAGTTTGTGATGAAACAACATCCTCAACATTTCAAGACAATGAAATGTGTCTTCATATCAGCACAGATTTTTTGAGTTGAGTTATAACGTTCGAACAAAAGCATCTTTCCTTCTGTGGAAATAGCCTATATTTACAGAACCAAATACCCTTTATATTGTGGCTATAAATCCTCATTGCATTGCAGTGATGAAATCTTCTAAAGCTTGAGATGAAACTTCAGAACAAGGAAAAAAGAAAATAAAACAAGGTTACAAAAGCATAATGTTTTCAGTTCTACTGTAGGCATATTTTGCTCGTTCCAGAGATACTGGAAATTGGTTGCAAAGTTAAAGATAAGAAAATACACTGTTTTTAAAAAACAACATTTCTTTGCTGGCACAAACACATGCACACTTACACAGTAGCCTTAGTGGTTCTAACAAGGGTCTATCTCCAGACAGAACGCTATATGTTGCTCAGGTCAGGGACTAGAAAACACAAACAACTGTGCTCCTGGGAAGTCGCCAGAAGCACAAAGTAATGATGATAAAGCAAAGGACCACTTCTTTACAGCTAAGAAATGCTTACAAAGCTTCATCCACAGATCTTTGTGTTCGTTTTTGTCTGTATACAGTGAGTTATTCCTGTGCCCATGGCGATGCTAAAATAAGCTTTCTTTGTGCTCCTGCAGGGAAATTCCAACAACATTGCCACTGTCGACATTTCAGTGGGCTTCATTGGACTGGAAAGTTACGTAGAAGCACCTGCCATCTTCTTAACGGCCCTCAGCACTTACGCGGGGCCCCTACTCTGGGCGTGTCACCTCGTCTGCTATCTCAGCTCAGAGAGAGACAAGTAAGTGTCAGATTAAAAGTTACTATATGGCAATGATATCCAACCAAGGGTTGTTTATACCCCGGGGTTACTCCTGCAGTTTCCAGTGGATACGTGGAAAGCTCAACTCATTAAGTCAACTAAACTCAACTGAATGATTTCATAAAATTTCTCCACATAACCGTGATGAGGAAAATCATCAATAACAAAATAGGATTACAAATTGGTGCTGATCTTTACGGCTATATTTAAAATAACCAGTAAAATGCCCAGTGACACTGACAACAGTCAGTTGTAAGAGAGCGTGAAAACAACTTAGTACACCAGCAGAGATGTTGACATAGTTAATTAAGTAATGGATAAAAGGTTAAATTACAGATTAGATAAATTAGAGTTAAAGGTAAAACGTAAGTTGTTAAATTAGCTAAAAGTAATGGATAGACTTTTATGAAACACCTAAAAGTTTATGAATAAACAGTTGAAATAGTTCAAATTAACTGAAATATTTAAAAGTAATGAACAAAGCATCTTGTGATGGTTAGCTTAAAATAATGAGTGAATTGTTAAAATAGTAAGTTAAAAATAATGCATATGTGTTTTGAACGGATTAGCTTAACATAATGAACAAATAGTTAAGTATTTAGCTAAAGGTAACAAATAAACAACCCAAACACTGTCATTAGATCTGATAAAAGCATTATTGTAACAGTAAGCTCTGATATAATTAATAGTTAAGTAACATCCAGTTTTATCCATTTATAAGAACACATTTGGAAGATGACAGGTGGTGCCATTGAAAGTGAACTTGAGCTCATCTGAGAGGGCTATAGGGGAACTACTGCACTATGATATTTAATTTAAACATGCTACTCTCTTCTACTTTGGTTTCCACCGTCACACAGCATCACTACTACAATTACTTTTGAGTGCCGGTTGTTTCCTTTTATAGTTTTTCGTTCTGAATCCTCTCCGTGGGTGAGACAGTACAGGTGCACAGGAATATTCTCTTAATTGGTTTACTCGTGGCAACGAGGAGACTCGCATGCAGGGTATCAGAGATGCATGTAAACAGCTTAACCTGCATAAGACCTTAACTGGAGAGAGGCCAGTAGCTGGGTTGCTGTATGTGTGTGAATGCAGCCAATAACTACAGCTCCCCTCAGCATGAGGCACAGGCACAGGCACAGTGCTGAGTGATGAGGACTGTGGCTGGGCAACAGCTGCCCTAATGCTGGAGCCAAAGCTGAAATACTCTTTTAATGTAGACAGAAGATGGTGTTTGTTTAAAAGAAGTTTGATTAACCTGCCTATATTGTTTAAGAGCCAGTGACAGAAATGCAAGGATTGGTCTAAGGCTGCAGCCTTGTGATAAAAAGTCACTACTTTATGGGGAATGTTTTATTTCTTTTTTTTGCTCGCACAAAGTCCCATGAAAATTAGACTGCAGAGGGTGTACATACCCATGCATGATTTATATTCTTAATAATCTTTGATCCCACATTCAAATATGATATGTTTAACATTTCAGTAGTCCAGACAGTCTCTGATTAAAAAGTTTGACTCATCTTAATTTTTTTTTGCGCTGCTAGCGGCAGAGCCTTGGGAAGTTGATCCTTTCGTCCATCCGACACTTTGGTCCAGAGCGGCTCCTGACTGGCCTGCCATGATATTTAATGTGGACATTAAAGATCCTCAGAGAATGACTATTGATATGGGCGACCTTTTCATTTAGCAGCTTAAAAATGTCTCTGTGATCCAACGTTTGATCCATCACTAGACATTACCAAAACCTCCATGAAAATTTCACCATCATCACCCCAAAATTTCCACTTTTCCATAAAATATAAAAATTTACTCAACTTGATTATAATGACCTCCATCATCTTTCCTGTAGCATCACTCTCAGGGGAATCTAAATATCTAACCCCACTAAGAGTAGAGGGGTTACAAATGAAAAAGTAAAGCCATGCTGAGATTGAAGCTACACCACAGTGAGCAAGGCAGAGCTGTGGAATAGCATTCATTTTCAACTACCAACAGGAACTCACTTGTTAGAAACATGACAGCGTCTCACATACAGTAGCAGAGGAAAACTGCTTTACAGTAACAACACCAAAGATGTGTCGACTACGTATGTTCAAATTGCTGCTTTAGCTCACAATTCAGACGCAGCTCATGCATTGATTTATGTCACTTGTGAACCTAAACTGTAACAACATCGCATGCAGACAGTAAATCGCTATTTAGACTGAATGATCTGCCAACAAGTGAAACCATTATGAGGAGGTGATGATGGAGCTATATTCACTGTGGTTTTAACAGCTAGATCACCAGCTTGTTGTTTGGCCAGCGCATCACTTTCATATTGTGTGCTGCAATGAACACTGCAGCCTCTAGTGGCCACTGCAGGGACTTTAACCTTGATGCCTCACAAGCTAATGTCACACTAAATCCTGCTTGTAGACATTACATACTGCATTACTCTGCGGGACACACGAGCATCTTTCTTTTGCTGTTGTTATTCACAGCGCGGTGCTTTCCACAGAAACCCCACCTGTAATGTGCACTCAAGACGTTGTGACAAATGAAACTCTAAAATAGCCTCATATACAGTAGCTCATTTAGGATTCACTCTGCACCATCAGCAGCTCGACCACAAGGCAAGTACTGGAAATGGGCTTTGATCAATAGCTTTTCAACGGGTCTCCCTTGACACAGTCTGACTCTGCTCAAAGCAATCACATAATTCAGAGAGAATGTTTTCATTGTTTTAGTGCATCTAATCACTGTGAACTAACACGTCATTTCAGATGAAGGGTACACATGTCTCATCAGCCTTTATATTTTATTATTTTATTACTATTATATGTAGTTCTGAGATTATTTTTTATAACTGCTACAATTAATCGATTAGTTGTCAACTGTTAAATTATTTGCAAACTTTTCTGATAATCAGTTAATCGTGAGTCATTTCTTAAGATGTTAAGTCTTTAATTTGACCTTCTCAAATGTGAATATTCTTTACTCCTCCACGACAGTAAACTGAATATCTTTTGGGTTGTTGACAAAATATGACATTTGAGGACATCACCTTGAACTTTGGGAAACAGCTATCGATAATTTTTTGACATTTTATGGACCAAACGACTTATAAAGATTATTATACAGATTAATCGATAATAAAAATAATCATTAGTTGCAGCCCTAATAAATGAGTGAGAGAAAAGATACACAAACACACTTTCCCTGTGGTATCAGTTTCTTTTAAAAGTTGAAATCGGTTCACAACAGCAGGTACACAGCTCTCTGTTGGAGGATATGTAGGCTGCATCTTAACGGTGTGTTGCTGAAGTGATTTGTAGAGCTTCAATCCCTTTTTCCAAACGTGTGAAAATGAAGAGAGTTAGGGCTTCCTTCTGGAGTCTTGCTGACAGGTCTTAAGGTAGGCAGGTAGGCATATTATTGCTCCCCTCCCCATCTCTAGTTACATCAGTGCGTGCAGTGTGGTTACAGGTTAATGTATTTGTTCTTAGGCTGTTGGTGATGATGGATTACAAGGAGGTTGAGCATTTTGGAAAATAGGTTGCTGCTGCTCAGTCTGAGCTTTTACTGGCAGCAGACACAGCTATGTGATGTCAACACAGTCCCGTCTGTACTGATGCTGCTTCCTGTGCATTGTGTTAGAAAATACAGCTGTTCGCATGAAGGCAGGTTCCTTTCATCTGTGGCTTTATTATCTTTGGGCTCTAAACTAATTTGCATTGTGGATGTGGTCTTTTTATGTGAATGTATGCCCATTAAAATTTTGGGGTAAAGCAGATGAGTGGCAGCTAGTGAAGAAGTGTCAATCAATAACCATAACAGCACACATAATTGAATAACCTAATACCTTAATATATAAAAGGGGAGATTATTAAGCTACAAAAACTGCTTTAGTGAGGTTTTCAGATAATCCCCCCAAAGCATTTGAATATATGTCAAATTGCAGAAAATTACGTCATTATTTTCTTTATTTCTGCTCTAATTGTGCCCCCCAAGAAATTTGGTTTTTTATGACGACCCTGACTGTAAACCCATCAACCCAGCTTTACTTTCATCAGACTGTCTTTAAAAAGTCAGAATTCTGACAGAAATATATATATATAAAAAAGGTGTATTCAGGTCATATTTTCACTGTGTACTGCACTGGCTGCATTGGCTCTTTGAAATTACCTTTTGTTGAGAGCTGTGAAAAAGCACAAGTGGAGACAGACAGTTGATCTTTTGTGCAGATTGCTGCTTTGTGAGCTCAAAAGTAAAATGGTTTGAAATACAATGTACTGAAGGACGACGTAGCCTTCCATCAAACTCTTATTTCCGTGTTTTGGTGCAGAGTTTCCAGCGCTGGGATCTCCCTGAGTCATTCATTTATCCTACATTTTGCACATTCTGCACATTTCACACTGTTCAAGCCCTTCTTTCTTCTACTTCTTCAGTTTGATCATTTGTTTATATGATTCTTATTATTCCTAACCACGCCAAATAAACGACATCAAAATTAAGCTAATCTTCTTTATCACCCCATTCATTTATAAAACCGTGAATTAGAAAAGATACCATAGATGTCGCACGTCTTCTCCTCTGAGAGAATTAAGTTTCTGGCAGGGTTTTACTCAGATTGGCTGTTTACCCTGCTAACCCACCTGAGAGGTCGCACATTAATGTTTTAGTAGCTCTTTGAGGTAGGAAACCCTAAGCTGTTTTAAAACCAGCAGCTCTGTGGAATTCTCCATTAGGTAAATTCACAGAGCACCGTGCAAACTGAGTGTTATTTTATGTATCTAAAGCCATTTTCTTCCATGTTGCCATGATATTATAGTCACCAACTTCATTTCTCTTCATCTGAGGACATGGCAGCTTTACAAATAGGCCCATTTGGTCAACACAAACAGAAGTTTGAACATATTACCTTTATTACATTCTTACCAGTCATAATATGTGAACCACGATAATTATAGGGACTAATAAATTATTGGCCAATAATGGGAAATTTATATTATTATAAATTATCCTGGCATTTAATTTACAGCTGATAAATTATTGGTCCATAATTATTATAATTTATTTTGAACTCAAAATGATTGATAAACTTTATGCTCTATGAAAGCCAAAGTATGTTTGTTGAGTTTTTTTGATGAACTATGGAATATTAAATCATCCATCGTTGCTCACTACATAGCCTTAGCCTTTCTTACAATCAGGCCTTTAAAGAAAAAACAGGTTATGAACTGAATGTGAAATTATTAGGTATCTTATCAGTATCGGCCATGAGGAGCAGGTAATTATTGTATCGGCTAAAACATTGTGCATCCCTAATTTTAAGTGTTTTTCAATTACAAATAAGTAATAAGATGTCATAACTGGGTTAAAAAGTTATAAAGGAACACTCTACAGATGTTATTGATTGGTTCACTTGTCATGCTTAGTGTCACTCGCATAATGTCTTCTGTGGCTTTGAAAGGAATACTCCAAATCCTGTTGATCATCATAAATTCAGAACAGAAACTCTCCAATACAAACTGAGGCCTTGGGTTTTGGAAGAATAGGCTTGGGGGGGATTTAACAAAAGACCATATTCAGTTACATTGTGGGACGTGATTTTGGAGCTAGACCCAGACTAGGGACTTAGTGTCAGGATATCTTGGCACTTTGGTGCATCAGATTTCTGTCCCTTATGAGTCCCCACCCCTCATGATCCTCTGACCAGTTTGGTTGCCCCTCCTGATGAACTGCCCCACATCTCCAGAATGTTATTGGTGGCTAAAATGTGATCATACAGACAGAAATGATGTCCAACACTACAAAAACAAGACTGAGTTTATAAGTGGCACACTACACCAGTGTAGTTGTGACGGTCAGTAACATTGTTAAATTAAATGTCACTGACTCTGAGGGGAACCACAGCAAATATTCCTGTGTGCCACAGTTTTGAATTGCTGCATTCGAAAAACGCTCTTTATTGATTATTCGCCGGTGTTTGACACATTTGTGCCTATGTGTATCTTGTGTATGTGTTTTAACTGGCCCCTTTGATTGATTTTCCACCTCCAAACTGGACTGCTTCCCATGTCTCCTACTTCCCTTGTCTTGGGAAAAGGCTTGAAGTTCCTCCCCCTCAGCTGGGACTCTGCCTGTTCGAATGAACAAGATCCCTGTACTTATTTACGCATTTGTGTTTCGGTGCGTCAGAGATGAAGTCTACTGTACACGTACACATGTCTTTGTGTATCCGTGTGTGTTTGGTTTCAGCACCTCCTAATCTCCTCACTGCATCCCTCCTCCCATCATGCAGGTTTTAAAGTCATTAACTTCTTTATCAGAATTTGCCAGCAATCTGCATTATTGTGAGAAGATAATTGGATCAGACTCTTCTCCTGAGTACATGCGTAAGGTAGAAACTCCAAAATGTAGTGAAATTGTAGTAATGAATCATCAAACAATCTGCAGCTTTACTGATTCAAAATCATCATTTAGAAAACATAAAGCAGCTTAGGATGACCTTGGTTCACATATAAACTTTTTCTATACAGGAAGTTTGCCTATTATTCACAGAAAATAGTTGCCTGCTTCGCTCTCTGCAGTGCTTTCAACCTCCCTGATGAATCCTTTTCCTCTCTGCAGGAGCCCGGTTGCAGTCGGCCATGGCTGCTACTGTTTGGCCCTGCTGAGGTCTGTGCCAGCTGCAGCCTACATTGTGCTGGTAACTGTTCTGCGGTACCATCTCTTCATATGGAGCGTCTTTTCACCCAAATTACTGTACGAGTCCATGCACCTGCTGCTGACTGCAGGAGTCTGTCTCTTCTTCTACACGATGGAGCAGAGCCACAGTTCCAGTAAGTCGTAGGAAGCCAAAGCCGCACGTCTTCCCATAAGGGATTCGCTTGAGTCAAAGGGTCGGACACAGTCTCTTAATGCTGTGTGCAAGACTTTCAAACTGAGACACTATAATATGCTTACCCTCACTCTGTAGTACACTGATCTGTTCACAATATGTGAGCAGATGCTTCAGAAAGAGTCCTTCCTCCTGACTCTGTATGTCTGGTTTGCAAAAAAATACTTTGAGAATGCACTAACAATGTATTTTTGAGTAGTCTATTTAAACATTTTTAATTCTTTCCCAGGAGAAAATGTTTGCAGATGAATAAAAGTGAAATTAAGTTTAAAAAAAAAGCTTTTTGAAAGAATATGTTTTCTTTACATATACATGTATATTATCTCAGGGACTGGTGTACGAGGAGCTACTTAGACATCAGTGCAGATGCTTTGCTCTGCATGTATAAGTGAATGACTTTGTTTCTACTGATGTTGAACAGCGTGTAAACATAAGAGCTTAGTAACAACCTGCACCCACACAGGTGTTTTCAATTATCCTGTCTGATTAGAGCTTGAAGGTTGAAGCTGGGCCGAGCAATTCTCAACAGCACTGAGAAAACATTTTGACATGTCACAGAAGGAAAAAGCACAGGTGTAAATAATATAAATTAATGATGGCTGAATTCCATTCAGCTGCTCCACTTTCAGGGAGCAGATATTGTGTATGCTGCCTGGCTGTCACTCATGTCCTGACTTAATGGGACACTTGAATAAAACAGAGCTGTTGTTTTTGGAGGTTCATTCGAGATGAGCCAGGCCTTCGCAGAATCGTGCCAGTTGGATTTGCGTCTGACTCGATGCCGACTGCATCTCTAACCTCACGACTGTGCTTCTGTAATTAACATGTCTTACATCATGATTATTCTTTTAACCTTGTTTATTGATTTTATGCTGATTTCAGGCTGCCAATATTTAAACCTGGCCAGGGACTACCGATGGAAACAAGCCTTTTGGCTAATTCTTACACACTCACAGCAGTATTTATTAATATGCACTGCGTCTGATAAATAGATAAAGAAACTATACGATATCGAGGCGGCCGCAGTTTTTAGACGCTGGTGCTCTCCACCGACTGCACATCCCAGGGCATCACTTAAAATGCCTGGCTGTCGCCTGATCAAAGAGCTAATGGGCTTTTGAACACAAAAACCACGTTTTGTAGAAAATCTAGATTGGTGACTATTAGCCTCATGTTGTGCAATGAAGCTTCAATCTGTTAACAAACATATCTTGTCTGGTCGGTAATAATAGCGATAAAGTTTATTAATATATCCGAACGTGGTTTAAAAAGTAGTCTACAGATAAGTATTCTTTGAAGGCGGCTGGAAACTGTACGAGTGGCCCGCGGCTCTTCGCCACCGCCTCCTGCTGCTGCCGCCTGATCTCGTCCACTTTCAAGGCGAAGAGCAGTTCATCTCAAACAAGCCTTAATGTTATTAGTAACATTTGAGCTTTTTCCTGCTGTGACAGGTCAAACTGTCTGCTGTGCAACAAAGGGAGACCTCAATCAAGTCTGTAACTGCACACACAGGCATAAGAAGAGGTCTAATCAGGAAACATAAGTGAACACCTGTGTGGGTGTAAGATGGAGGTGCACGGGGGGTGGGGGTTTAATGTAGGAGTTTTTAAGATATTTGTTTTTTTCATTTTCAGAAATGCTGTTCAAATATTATGTAATATTTATTTTTCCCTTTTCACTCTTAAAAGTATTTAGCCCTTCATTTACTGGGGACATTTTGGAAATGGCAGAAAGCTGCACTAGATATCTGTGTGTGTGTGTGTGTGAGCAGTTAGAACAATGGGGCTTCTTGTCTTGTCTTCATTTTAAGGTGTCTGTTTTGTTACAGCCGCCTGATAATCCGAATGTGTCAAAACAACCAGCAGGGAGACTGAACATTTCGTTAATTTATTTCAACACAGTCTTAACATCACAAGCGTTATTCAAAATACAGAATGAATAACTTTGAAATAAATAACAGTTACTTCAAAATTAACTCGCTACAAACTGGCCTTCTCTCCTGTTTCATGAGCCCGCCCTGTCTTCGTCGTCCCCCAGAGTCAGAGTCCTGGTCGGAGCCGCTGGAAATCACCTGGCCTCCGTCTGTTTTGTCAGTGCAGCTTATTTTTTTTAACTCACTAATTATTTCCACCTAGTTTTAGCAACAAAAGCCAGGAAAAAGTCCTCAGTCTCTACTGAGCGAAGCATTAAGATGGTTTCAGCTCATAATTCAGTCCAAACTTCCAGAAAGTGTTCAAACTGTAGTCAGCCCAGAAAAGAAAGCAAATATCATGGCGCATTATAAGGTATGTTTTATCTTTTTTTTTGTTATTTTCTGCAGCTCTAACTGAGACTTTATTAATTCAGTAGCAATTTTAGTGTCTTGGCAAGCATTTCTACTGCTTGTAATGTCAACTAGAGGTCTCCAGCACATCAAGAACACCAGACACGCTTTTTTTTTTTACATTCAACCTTTTTTTACTTGCTCTCCTTATGCAGCTGAATATACATTACAATTTGGATGTACAAGTGATATAATTTCCAGAGTCTGGCAGTGCTCTGCAGACTTATAAACTTCTTCAACTTGTACTCAATCAGTTCTTTCAGTATCACTGAGAATACCAACCAAAGGAAGGCTGGCAGGTGAGCTGGCTATCGTCCAAACCAATAAGAGTATTGGAGCCAAAAGAGCAAACAGTGTGCTGCTGTCTTGGTACTTATGGGGCACAATTTATTATTATAGTATCTCACTGATTGCTTGGACTCCATTTTGAAAGCAAAAATCAGAAAAGTCATAATTAAACATCCAGTGTGTCATAAACTCACGTTTGTTTATATTTATATCATAAAAGAACTGCAGCACCAGGGCGTTTTATTGTGAAGTTGTAAATTACAACATAAGAGCCAAAATAACACTTCCATTCCAGCTGTTATTTTTGTTGAGTTATGGGCTTCAGTGTTGTCAATGAGCAGCTGTTACTACTTCAAAGCTGCTTCCTAATGATTACCTGGCAGTTCTTACGTCATTACCTTTGAGACTTGTCCAGAGAAAGTTGAAAAAGATTTAGCGTTACAGCTACAGTGTGCAACTGTTTTACCTCTGGGCAGAAAAGTGAATCGTAAGTTCCCACCCCAACACTTGTCAATCACCTTGATGAGCTGTCTGCCCTGTAACGGCACCTCGCCCGAGGCTAAGATCACTGACATCTCCCCAAAGCTGCCACAAGCGTCGGAGAAGCAGATGCCAAAACCTAGAAAGGCAGAAAAAAAAAAAGCGATGCTGATGTTCAGTGTGTTTCTGAATAGATTTTGTCTGATGCAAGACGAGCTTCACACTTTGTTTTTGCTAGCAGTTGGGGTTGTTGCTGTGACTCACCTTGACAGGGACAACCTCAGCGTCGACTAAACCCGCAGAAAATGGAATATAAATGTCCCAAACATCATTGAAAAGTCAGACAAACAAGAGGATTTACATCTGAATACACAGGGTCACTGACACAGACACACGCTGCATATGGATTGCTGCAGGTTAGCCGGTTTGCATCAGAAGCAGGAACACATTTAGTTTTTGAGGTGACTGAGTTTAAGATTGAATAGGCCCTTTTTCTACTCATGGCATGCTGTTGTCAAGTGCCTTTTCCTCTCTTCAGTCGAATTAGGTATTAAACACACACTTCCAACAAAGTCTGATGGAAATAGTTTATGAACCAGATAATAATCTCTCTCGCAGATTATTCTGTCAGCGTCTTGTCAAACAGCCATTAAAATGTGAGTTTTTTTATGTTTTTATTTTAAGTTTCTCCCTTAATTGTAAGTTCTTTTATTTTTACCAAAATGATAACAACAAATTATGACAGTCACGTCTTTGACATTTAAGTTGGTTTACAAAATATAAAGAAGGAAAAGAAGAAATAAATAAAAGTAGTTATAAAAGAACTGTACACACAAACCGGACTAGATGGATCCAGAGAAATGGTGGTTAAAGTTGTGGAGACTTGTGATAACGAGGGCTAGCTGGTGATCATTCCTACACCCCATAATAAAGGACCATTTTGACAGTTTAAAGAGTGGTTGGAAGCTGGATGATCGCTCCAATGTGGACCAACAAAAGGTTCCATAATTCACCCTCTCTTAAGCCCCGCCCCTTGTTGTTCTATGCTCCAATAAAAGTTAATATTAGCAAAATTATAGTTAGCTAACATTTTGCTGACATGAGCTATCTAACATAAGATGTGACTATTTATATATCGCTTTACTCCGATAACAGGTAATGTTAGCTACATTCTGGCTAACAAGTTGGCTGATCTACCAATCTACCTATCAATTCCTATCAATATTCATAGCATATCTAAGCACAGAAAGCTGAGCGAGGCTTGCTCAACTGTTAGTGGAGCACAGAGCAAAAAGCGGCGGGGCTTAGGAAGGGTAAGATGTCATTTTTGAAGGCGATTTAAGATCATTTAAAATTAACAGCAATCCATGTTCTCAGTGTCAGATAGATTTTCTGTTCTGAGAGATGAAATAAAAATAATGTTGTTGGTGTTTCAGAGCACTCGGTGGGTTTTTATAGTGCTGAAGATCAATTACATTGGACTTCTCTCTGCATCTCATCAGCTACCTTCCACTGAAATGAAAACCTGTGACACCACTTTAGTTCTTTAGAGTTTTAGAAACTCCTGAAGTACTTTGGGTACATCCAGTTTGATAATATCATTATAGTGGTAATTTTTCTCGGTGCTGGCAGTGGATTTGTCGCCGGCGGCCAGCAATGTGATTTGTTATTCCTTTGTTTTTTTTTGCTGTTGATGATGCTTGGGTTTCTATAAGGGGGCATTTTTCAGCTGGGTTTTTACCAGTGAAAATGCTCAGCTGAGAGGAGAAAATAAGTCTCGATAAGAACTACTCTTTCATGAGAGGTTTTTTTTTTAAGTTGGTTTACTTTTTTCTTTTCCAACACCTCGTGGATCATCGTGTGAAACATGACTGCACCGGTGCAACAAGAAGCCTCAAAGCAGCTTCTCACAAATCTGATGGGACGACACTTTCTGTGCAAAATCATTCCTCTGTATCCGAAAACCTACTGGCCCGTGAAATGGATCAGAATAATTGTAGTGTCCACATGGTTGAAAGCTTTTAAGCACGTGTTATACATAACAGGGAAAAGTGGACTGGGTTTTTTGTGTGTGTTTGTGTATTTATTTGCATCTCCATCTTGTTATTGATCCTTCAGTTGACATGTAGACTGAATTTAGTTTATTTCAGGTCAGAGAGACGAAGATGTACAACACATATTATGGGTTTAGCCTTCAGTTTATTTTCCAGCTGTTAGAGCGTCATAACACACCTGTATTATCTGTGTTAATACACAACATTTATGCTTATTCTGGTTTTGATATAGTTTAAGGTAACGGTTCATGCTGTTTCTATGTGTGTGAGCATTTTTACCCCTCTGTGTTTCCCAAAAAAACGAATGATTTCTTTCTTTTTTCTTTACCTACTTCTGATTTCTGTCTTCTGAGCTTCGTTCTGTAACAAATGTGAAACAATAAAAAGTAAAAAGATTTCCCTAAATGATTTTTTTTAATCAAGACTTGCATTATTTATGTTCTTAATAATGAAATAAAGGATTTTACTACACTGAAATTTTAGTTCCCGTGTAATTTTTGTCAGCGACGAAAAAAAAAAAAAACTTTCAGAGCCTGATTCGCATATTTTAAGCAGACATTTTTAATAACAATTCATGCACAGTTCTCCTTTAATATTAGTGATTAGCTGCCCATTAAATTGTCTTTCAGCTCCGCGCAGCCTGCGTAGAGGCCATCTGTCTGCAGGCCTAGCCTGCTCTGGAGGATGGATGACATATGAGGCACTTTTCACTGGTGTTTCTCCTGTCAAAGTTTCCTACTGACTTAGTAAAACTGGACAAGAAACCATCTGTGAAAGTGCACCTAGCGTATCTCCACGTACAGTGTAGTAGTAGGAGGATGGTAATTTAGTAATCATCCCTCTATCTGCTATCCACCCACTAAATAATTATTTTATGCCTTCAGGAGCTGGACTTCAATGCCATCATTAAAGGAACCACACATTTCATGCTGTGCTCTCTTCTGAGTGGGAGTCTCTCTTAAAGCCTCCAAAGTGATGATGCACTTAAGATGTATTATTGCCCTGAAATCAGAAATGTTGCAGACAAAAAGCAGGAATTCAATTAATGGAAACTGTTTCTACAAAAGCCAGAAAGGTCCATGAATGTAGATATTTGCCAGCATTCACAAATTACTCAACACTACAGTTTTTATTTCTTAAAAAACATTATATACATATTTTCTTACCATTTACTTTGCACATAGAACTAAAAAAGGGAACTGGCCAACAAGTTTTTTTATTTTCTTTCAGATGTTAAGTTTCTGTGAAGCTTTTGGGCTCATTTGTTCGGTTATTTCAATCTGTTTGTCTTCATAATTGACATATATATTTAAATATCCCCTCCAGACATGTATTAACACACAGATAGTCTGCTTGGAACAATAATGTGTGTTGGAAAGTATAATTTCCACATTCAAACCCTTAAAAAAGGCATTGACTCCTTCTCCCTCATAAAACATTCAGAATCTATGAATATACAAATTTTATTCATTTCTAAAGTTTTGACAGTTCAACACAAGATGTCTCCTACTTCAGTCCATTCTCAGTGTCTGTGCACTGGTGCCTTCAAGTCTCTACATCACACTCGCACAAGTTGCATACTGGGACCAGGATTGACTTCCAAACTAATTGTGATGACACAAATCATGCTCGTAAGCCCCGCCTCTCAGTGAGCACAGAGAAACTTTCCACTTTCAGCAGATGAATGTAAAAACATCCTTCTAGAGTCAAACTCTGCACATATGTCATTCTGCACAGAGAGGCTCAAACATCCAAACTGTACAAGAAGAAAAACATATTTTTGAGTGAAGGGGTATTTTTAAAATGTCATTGCAAGAGCAATGTTTGTTACATCCATCTCTTCATGTTCCACTTACTCAGCTCCTGTGTCAGGATGGCGACCTTCTTTCCAGCCATGTCCTCCGGCTCTTGTGGGAGTTCTTGAGGCGCTTGCAGGCTAAAAGGGATATGTAATCTCTTGTGCACGTTCTGGGTCTGCCCCCAGGCAGGAGGGCCTGGGAGGAGGCCCTTGGTTTGACGTGTCCAGGAGGCATCCTGGTCAGACGCCCGGACCACCTCTACTGGTTCTTTTCACAGCAAGTGTAAAAAAAAACAGGACACACTTGACTCTCCACAGGCAAGTCTGGGCTAAAACCCTGCTTCGGTTTGCCAGACATGAATTAACCAAAACTAAGAGTCACCGAGCACATCCCACACTTTTTTTTGCCTCCACGATGACAGAGCCTGCAGTCCTCTTCCCTCACCTTGTCAGTGTCCTCCACCACAGGGCTTTTTGGGTGTCCACCACAACTGGCACAAATGACCTTCTGGACACAGACACTGAGTATCCGCCTCAGCAATGGAGGCTTTAAACATAGCCCATTCTGGTGGCTCATGAGAAACCCAAATCTGGATAGCACTTTGTACCCCAGGCAACTCTGGAAAAGGAAAGTATCCGATCTTTATCTATCTGTAGGAGTTTTGTTTCAGAGTTAGTGCTCTGGTTTCACATTATTAAAATTTCTTTTTTTGGTTGAACGGATGAATAACAGTAAATAATCATTTTTGACCCTTTTGTTCTTTGACACCATTCTTTTTTCTTCTTCTATACATCCCATTATCTTTAAAGCAGCTGATGTGAGACATAAACACATTCTTGGTTTCGTCACAGAGCTTTCACTGTGTTAGCCATCAAATCCAATCTCCACTATTGAACTGTACATCTCTCTCAAAGCTCCACTGACTACAAATCATATTATGGATTTTCAGGGCTACTGCGATAAAACTAGTTTGATCTCATTAATATATCTATGGTAATTTGAAGCTGCTATAAACAATATTTTAGTGTTGAAAATTGTTTACAGACGCAGCTGTTTACCTTAACAAACCCACAGTACACCACCTGTCCAGTACCCAAACAGCAGACTGACAAAGCTAAAGTTAGCTCAAGGTAGAGTGAGTATTGAACATACATACATCAGGAAACACGACTCCAAATGTTGATGTTTCTCCAAAACTCCTGAAAGTGTAAATTAGCAACTGTTTGCTAACAGACTGACCATATCAGCTCCAACGTCCAGTGTGTAGGCATCCAGCGGTGAGACTCCAGATCGCAACCAACTGAAACCTCTCGCACCAACGAAGCACGGATCAAGCCAGCAGCATTGGTGGTGAAAACAAACCTATCTGTCCATGCACTATTAAATTCTCTATTTTCCTCTGAGACTTTTTCTTCTTTTTAAATTTGGAATTCATAGATAGTCTAGCTCAGGAGACTCGAGACTAGTAGCCATCGCTATTGACTAAAAGGCTCCTTGTCACGAAGTGTTGAAACGTTTTTTTTTATGTGGTGTGTGATGGTTACACATTTTTACAATTGGAAATGGTAAGAATCACTTCAGGCCTACAACACTGATAAAATCTAAAAAGATAACTGTTACTCATTTACATATAAATTCCTGTCAAAGCCACAGGGAGCCGCTGGAGAGGGGCTAAAGAGCCGCAGGTTGCCTAACACCTAACATGGCGGACTCCGCAGAAGAGGACCTGCTCCCTCTGTAGATAGAAACGTCTCACTCTAAGGTAACAAAAACACAAACATTCTTATTTTCAGATGATTATACACTAAAGAAAACATACCCATGATTATTATATTCTTTTTCTGCCTATAGATTCCCACTAAATGTTACACACTGGACCTTTAAAAGATGATGCAGCTTGTTTCTGCTGTTCTCATAGCCAAACAATCAGCCAGTGCAGCTTTAAATAACAGCTAAATGAGATTATGAACCATATTGAAATGAAAAATAAACAAAAGAGAGATTCTGCTCTGTGAAATAGGCAGGTCCTACCTTTACAGAGTGATGTCTCTTGAAACCATCAGGCGCCTCTGTTTGTGTGCATGTGAAAGAGCATAAATCACGCTGTCATAAATCAGTAAGCATATTGCGCCTCCTCAGCATGTTGATTTGTATGTGCTCCTTATTTCTCCCTCATGTGAAGTAAGGACTATCCCTCTCTGGCCGTCCAGCGGAAAATACAAAAACTAATTACAGGTATAGACCAGCTGGAGAACTAAATTGAAGGTGTGCCTTTGAGTTGGAGCTTTCCCTGTAAAAGCGACCTTACCTCAGCTGCACCACTCCGCTCTTTTGATGCTCCAGGAGTTGTCTGCTAAGTGGCAGATGGCAGCGAGCCAAAGAGGTTATTGCAAGTTTAGAGCTGGCTCCCTCTGAAAACACAGCCACTGCAGAAGCTATTGATTGACGCACGACTCACTCTGTGGCTGCAGACGCCGCCAGGGTTCCCCTTCTCCCTTCACTGCATCTCTGCCACACTTTCTGTTCCAAGCTACTGAGAGGAATCCAGCTCACTAAAACTCTGCTCAGTTGTTAAGAAGCCTGGAGGGAAACACTTGCTGTTTGCATAAAATTACTACTGGCTTGACTTATAGAGCAGTCGAAAAGCTGCTTGTTTACCCATCGTGAACTACATTTCACCGCCTGCATATAGATCATTGATTGAATCATTCTATTAGACTTAGATAGAGATTATGAGTTCATGTCACGGCAAAAAATACGGAAGTGATTCTGACATGAAAAACTGAAAACAGAGTATTTTCACTCCACCTTAAGTGTCAGGATGTGTTGAGAACGCTTCCTGGGATTTGCATAATGACTCCATTCTCAGAATAATATAGCAGTGTTTCTCTTGGAGAAGTTTCAGGTGAGAAATGTGGCACTCAGCAATTCCATTAACATTCTAATTTTCAGTATTAAGAAGTAGATGAACAAACTAGCCAGAAGTTAGCTCGAAAATAAAAACCTTTTTCCAGCAAATGATGTTCATTAGTTGCCAGACAAATAGAACAAACAGACATCTTGTGCAGAGAATTTGGTTTATACTCAGTTTAAAAGATAATTAAATTGCAACAGTGGGGGAAAGCATTCATTAAGTGTTAATTCAGGAGGCCACCATGTGAGATGAGTCGATTGTAATCCACAAATCCAGCTGCAGGTCGGTGAAGAGTCCAAGTCGGTCATTAAAGTACTGTTAAGTCATCCATGACCCTCATTGACCACTTTTGGGCAACCAGCAGGCGGTCAATTGAACCTTTTCCCCATCTATACACAGTCTGTCTGTCCGTTTGAATTACAGTAGCCTGTGAAGTGATACAAACAATGATGTCACATTTTTACAACAGTGGATATTTCTGTAGTTTGGAGATTTATTTACAATACAAACTGTTGGATAGAAACTAGCCAGGAATCTCAACACCTGGCTGAAATCACTAAATCACTGGTTCTGATCCTCATCAGCCTCCCGCAACACCAACTAGGGCACTGTATTGATCCAAGTCTCCACATGTTTGACTCAAGAATTAAAAGTCCTTATTGACTAAGGACATAGTAGTTTGCCAAAGGATGACACTGTCTTCATCAGTGGATGGGGTTGAGCTATGGTAAGATAATCCTTTTTTGAGCCCCCACAGGGAAATTAGGGTGTTATGGCCCAGTCACACAAAAGCACGTAATCGACCCACCGATCGTCTAGAGGATAAGTCACTGTCGCGTTTCGCCTTCAGCTTGATATGAAAAGTACACACATGCACAAATGTGCAGTACAAAAAGTGACAAAGTCTGCATAGGGAGGAGGGCAGGGTGGATGGATGGGTCAAACAATCCACACATGTGAGAAAAACTAAACCTAACCAAGTAAAGTAACATAAAGCCAAACTGAGACCCCAGCAAGCTTTGTTTTAGAAGTCTAACCAGACTTTGCACATTTATTTTTGCTAACTAGACCACAAAATGATCAAGTGTTGAAAATATGACTCTGCCAGTCGCAGGCGAGGCCAAATGTGACACTGTTATCGTTGCAAGGAGCTGGATCTGTTGCAATGCTAGCTCAGTAGCTGTTACACTTTTAGGACTTCTGTCTGTGGTGTTAATGCTATCACACAGTCATCAACAGTGGATAAAGTTGACCTGATATTGTTAAAAGTTCTAGAAAAAGCAGGTAAAGGGACTTCAATGCCATAATTTCCAGTCAAGAATGAATTTTCATGCTTGCAAGCCGACAGACGAGGAGTCCTAAAGTGCACTTGAACTGAATTAGAACAATTAGCCAGTTAAATGACTAGTTGATCGACAGAAAATGAATTTTGTGTTTTGTTTTGATAATTTTTTAGTTGGTTAGATCCATTTTTTAAACCAAAATGCCAAATCTCTGGTTACAGCTTCTCCAGTGTGAGAGTCTTTCTCAGTTGTATATCATTGTAAATTGAATATCTTTGAGTTTTGGACCATTGGTCAGAAAAAACGAGACATTTGAAGATGTGACCTTTGGGTTTAGGAAATCATGAGCTGAATTAATTAATGTTTTTATCAAACAGCCTGTGATATGGTTGAAAGTCCTGAAAAAAAGTTGTGAAATGGACTTGAAGTTAAATATAAATGTTCTCTTTTCAACTGAATCTAATAATCCAAAAGTGGCTTTTGACTGTGATTCCGGCACATCAAGCTATAAATTCATAATAATCTGCCTGTGATGTGAACACACCGTACGCACGTGGTTCTGCGATTTTGAAGCCCCTGCGACGGTGTAGTGTTTTTTTTCTCACTCATAATGAGAGCTCTGACACTGTTGCTCCTGCAGGAGAAAAATGAAAATCAGAATCTTCAAAGAGAGTATAAAGAAGAATCCATTTTTTTCAGAAATTGGCACAAGAGAGTCTAATGGCTTGGAAGCACATGCACAGGTAGTGAACCACATTTCCGTCAGGAAAGGCCCAATGTTGGCTTTTAAAAGCCACTGGAGCTTTTCCAGACACAACTTTCTCTGGCAGCTGCACACAGACAAATGGATATGTGTCTAATGAAAGGCTTTTAGGGGGTATTGATTTTTTTTTCCATAAGTATGGCCGGCAGTTTTGTCCTTGACATACATTCGTGGAAGTATGCAGATGGAGAAGGAAAATGTAATGCAAGATATGTGCGCTTGAGTCCTTTGTCCCTGAATTTCACTCCGCAGCTCAGCTATAATTTTCTCCGCGTGAGAGGCAACAAAAGTGGCACTACAATATTTAAATACTTATTACACTTGTTAATGAGCTAATTGTCTCAAGTAGTGCCAAAGACATTTTTGATCTGCTTTCGTTCTCCCTTCACTCCTTTCATCAGCTCACCCCGGCTCTACGCTCCTGTCCACGTACATCATTCATCCAAAATATCTGCAGTGTAATCACTTGTGCAGAAACCCTTCCTTATATTCCTCAGAGTGAAGAACTCTGAGATGCAAGTCAGCGGTTTTTACTTTGTGTGACCAGAGCCGGAGGCTGTCATTACACTAATGCAGCACCGCTATCCAACAAAGGATCTGCCACCAGGAGAGAGAGAGAGAGAGAGAAAAAAAACTCTGAACTCTTGGTCCACAGAGACCACAGATCTTAAGATAATACACTGCCCTACATTACAACCAAGACATGTCTTTGCTTTTTTAAAATGTGCAATTACTCATCATTATACTACTGAAGCAGCATGTGCTAGCAAATATACCACAAGCTATCTAAGACACAGTTCATACATTAATGGAGGCAATTACTTTCAGATACACACTGTCAGTGGCACTTTAAAGCAGTTTTGACATTGCATTATTGATTAAAACTATTGATAAAACACACGTAGATAGCAGCCACCTCTGTTAGAGTTCTACTGTGAAGATTTAAGATGATTTAAGTTAGATTTAGTCTCAGAAAGGTCATCAGGTCAAATTCCATGAAGGTGCCATTAAGCAAAGCACTTAACACCCTGTCTCCTCTCAGAAGAGGAGGGGTGGAGGCAGCAGTGTCGGGCAGTAACTCATTACTAGTAATAATATTACTTTCCACAGTAACTAGTAGTGTAACTAATTACTAATACATTTTAGTAATACTATTAAATTTGTGGGTTAGCCCAAACCAAGAAGGCATGTTCCCCCAGAGTAGCAGCTATATGCACTATTTTTCAAGCCAGATGAGATAATAGGATTCCTAAAAAACTGTACATTACTTGGAAGAACATGATTGTTGCCCAGGAAAAATCCTCCTATAGAGCCTACATCCTTGTATCTAATTGTTTTCCAACCCTTAACCACAACATATCCCTAACCCGAAATCTTAGCATCTCCATTTTAACAAGGACATTTGATATTTTTTCTCAAACATTAAGCTAACTATGTGTTTACAGTTTGAAGACACACTCGGCCATAGTCTGCCTCTCATTGGCTCTAACCCTGATCATCTCACTCCTCATGCCTGAACCCATAACCAACCAAACCAACAAACAATCAGAGGCAGAGTAGGGTGGTGGTCGTCACAGAGTGCCACTCACCAGGAGGCGGAAAGGTAATAAAAAGTCAGAAATGCCAGTACTCAGTACCAGTAAGTACTGGCACTGTTCATCATTCTGAAACCAGAACACAGCAAATGTTGGAGATGACTAATTTTTACTTCTGCCACTTAAAAAGAGGCAAGAATTATTAATCATCATAATTATTATTATTATTTTAAAGTTACATAACATAGGTAGCGTAGGAATTTGGTGCATTACCAATCTTAAAATCTATTTTTGGAAACGATATTGGAGTAGAGTTCACAGAATGAATGTTTATCCGACAAATCTGCTACATGTGAAACCCTGCCCATAATGCTGTAAGAGAGGGTGATATTTCCCCAGTAACAGAACAGACGGAGGGGAAATGACACAAAGTTGAAGTTATTTTAAATCCCTAAAAGATTCAGCCTCTGAAGCCACTCCTCAGCTCAGCCTCTGGCTCTCAGTGTGAATGTGACTTACTGGAAAATAGCATCAGTCAACTTCCCTGAATAAATACAGATTAGATTTATCGTGTAATCTTGGATTTTCTTTCCAGTGAACAGGCAGGTGACATTTGTTAACGACCACAGAGCAGAGATGCATTTGTCACGATAGACAGCAGGTTGCTCCCACTGTGGTGACTTTTAAAAAGTTAATCTCTCTCTCTTTTACTTGTAAGGGTGAATGCACTTTGTCATTTCATCATTACGTCTGATGGAGCTGATATTTGAACACAGCAGCATCTTGAAACATGCTGGATGAAATGAGTCACACTAAACCGAGAGTCCCTTTTTCAGTTTGATATTTATAGGGTTTTTTTGTGTGACGTGAAAAGTGTGTAGTTATATTTGTGCCTCAGTTCAGAGACGTGATGGGACATTTTGAGCACAGCGGGGAAAAATTAGCACACAGTTTATGTTATATAGAGAAATGTTCATGACCTTAAGGAAAGTTTTTTAAGTTATTTAGTTATAGTTAATTTGAGCAAACTAAAATGTATCTTTTGCTCAATAAATTAATTTGCGTGTTTGCTAATATTAGCACAAAAAACAACTTGTTTTCACTAATTTAAAATCCGCAAGCCAACATGAAAGAGTCTTACAGTGCCACAACAGAATCAAATGGAGTATAGGTAATTTTTGATTAGCTGTTACAAATTAAATTAACAGTACGAATAGACTTTAAAAAAACAACTGAGAAAATTGATGCTGAGTCCCAGAACCTACCAGCAGGTTTTGTTTTGTTATTATTGTCATGATTGTATAATTTTGATGTTTTTATTTGGTCTATTAGTGTAAAAAGTCAGATAATAGTAGCATATACAACAATCACCTGGGCTGTTTCATAACCAGAACTTAGTTACTTTCCACTACTGTGACTTATAATTATTATTAACCACCTAATAGAATAAAATGAGATGTAGCACACTCTCACAAATGACTCAAACAAAATATAATGACATAAGAAAACTGTTAAATCGATGGGTTCCTAACTATGTGACCAGTCTGTTGTGTTGAAGGGACACAGTTGGGGACTGTTATGGTCATCTTGATTTCTAGGTGAGAGTATTTCAACTTAAATCTGCTTTTGGTTTTAATGAGAGTAAAATCTGACAAACAACCTCTTTATGTTATCAATGAAATAGATTTTAGCAGTAAATGTCAGAAAATGTTAGTCTGGGCATCTGCATGAGTCTCCCTTAGCTGGAAGATATAATCAGCAATTTAGATACTTAGTGATGATGCTTATGCACAGTTTGCAGTGAGAAAACATTCTGGACATTTCTTCAATTATTCTATATGCAAAGAGACCAAGTGCATACTAAAAACTATATGAAATCTTAATGCTTAGTTTAACCAGCTGGAAAATGGAAAATATCTGCAGTCCAATAGTTCCCACTGCAAACAAAGCCAGCACTGAAGTTCCAGTGATTTAATGGAGGGTCACAGCACCGTCGCAGCCTTGAGTTTCATCTAAAGTTTATCTCACCATCTAAGTTTTAGGTTTATTTACACCACATTAAGTCTCCTGAAGACCCAATTCATAGGCAGTCGGGTAAAACCAAACGACGCCTATCTACATTAGCTACTTGCCATCTTTTTTTGACTTTAGTTACTGAATGTTGGACCATTTTTCGTGAGTAACAAGCACCACACGTAATCGAAATATGAAATAGAAGCAGCACTGCTCCACTGCACCGGCTCCCTGATCGATGATCTTTAAAACATGACATTTTACTTTAATTCTAGGTGTTAAAAGGTACGAAGGAAGGCAGAAAACATTCTCAGACACTTAATCTAAAGGTAAACCAATCCATCTATTGCCCCGCTGACAAATTTACTTTTGCAGGCGGATTAAAAACAGAACACAACCTGAAACATATCCGGGCCAGCTAACTCACTGAGCCTGGTGTGATACTGCTGACCTGGGCGTCTGTGCTCCAGGTTGAAGAGGTGCTGCTGGCAAGGGCACACATCTTATTTGTTTGAAAGGGTCTGAACCTAAAGCCTTGTTTTCTGTTTTCTGTTTTTCTGTCAGTGGACAGTGCTGGTGCACAGCCACAGCAGGTGGCTTTTACAGAGCCTCTGCCATTAGCTTTGTTTGCATCTTTCTTTGGACAACCGCCTCCCCGAAGACCTCTTTTGTTCTCTGGTTGGTTGCTGAGTTAATCTCAGGTTATAGCTGTATTTTTTTATTTTTTTACTGGCACGAAATGTTAGAAGAAAGAGCTATTTTTTTATTATTTTTTTTATTTTTTGGCCTTTCCTGTATTCAGCTCTGGCATGCAAAGCCCAACCTAAGTAGGATGAGTGAGTGGATACATCATCACACTGTTTGAAAAGGATAAGAGGAGGATTATTACACTGAGCCAGTACAGTATACCTCTTAAAGTTGTTCCTTCCCCCTGGAGAGACAGTTGGCCACGGATGCTCATTTGAGGGCTTTAGTTTGAGGGAAAACCATTTCAATTTAATTTACCACAGAGAAGAAGACGTTGTCTAACGGTGGGCACAGCCAAATCTATATATATATATATATATATATTCTTTCACTGTTCTAGCTGTTAAGTGAAATTAGTAACAGTAAAGTTGAAAAGGTTTTGATGGTCCTGGGAGGATCCATGCTGAGAGCTGATGTGATTATTTGTGTGCGGCGGAGTTAATGTATTAACTCGAGTCACATCAAATGGAACAATGAGGGAAGCTGTGCTGCACGGTTTCAGTCTTTTAAACTGAACCACCTTCAGTCTGGATCATATCTGGACAGCCTGCTGCACCAAAGAACGCATTCACAGACACCAGCAATGAGGGATTTTGCATCACTCCTGTTGTACTTTAAAGCAAACGGTGCATTCAGGCTCGGACTGTCCCTCTGCTCTGTCTGACACTCGTTATCATTGATATCAGTAATATGAGTAATATGAATACAGCCAGTTTTAAACTGTTATTTAATTAAAGGTGCACTCCACCAGCTTACTTTACTTGTCATGAGAAGTACTGCTTACCCTGGGAATACAGGTATATAATGTCCATTTTAATTTTATTTATTTATTGTTTTTCGACACATACGGTTATGTATTATGTTTTTTGTGTGTTATATTATGGTTATGTTAGTATCTCTGTTTGGTTTAGGTTCTATCTGTCTACCTCATATATTGCTTTTTATCTTATTCTTTATTGCTGCTGTATGTAAAGCACTTTGTAAACACTAATATTTTTTTAAAAGTGCTATACAAATAAAGTTATTATTATTATTATTAATAAACTGTGGCTCTGGAAGGAGTGCTACGTGTTAACCCTGATGATATCATAGTGATGTCATTAGGGTTATCGGAGACAACCTACAAACAGAAAGCCTGTGTCAGGGTTCAGTGAATCCAGTGTTTATTACTTTCACTCGTACTAATAAACATAACATAACCATAATTTGGCCTCCGCCACTTCGATTTTGAAAGCTCTTTTTAACATTTGTGTCCCTAGACTTTATGTAAATAAAATAATAAATCACTGCAGTGTGACTTTAAAGTGGTTAAAGGTATTTTGTCTTGTCAACATTATGACATATACAGGTATTTCTCCAGATGATGGGTTTAAAAAATAACTGCTTCTGTCTTACAGGAATAGTTTTTGATTATTAATAAACAGCACCATAACAATAAAAAAAAAGTTGGTTGAACCCTTTAAAATGAAGTTTAGATTGACCACAGCATCAACGGGGTTTCCAGAAGTTATACTGGCAGCAGCTTCAGGACAGTCAGATGAGGTTAAATACACTTTTTATTCACAAGTAAAAATATTAACAGCAAACATTCAAAACACAAACTCTGCTTTTTGTTATACTGGCAAGCTGTTGCGTTTATGGGCCTTGATCTGCCTGCACTGTCTGGGCCTGTATCACTTTGATCTGTTCATCTACATCAGTCTGACTTGTGGTGCACAATGTAAGCTACCAGGCAGATGTAAGAAAAATATCAGAATGAGAAGGAATCGGGTGAATTAAAACCCACTGCTGCTGTCCTCCTGTGTAACTTACTGGTTTTTGTTGGTGGGTGTTGGGAGAGGAGGAGAAGAGAGGGATGGTAGTGGTGGTTTTATGAGGGGTGGGTGGGGAGGAGGGGGATTGTTTTAAAGCACAAAGTCATTGATTGTCACAGCAGAGGGAAAAAAAGCGCTGCTGGGGGGTTTAAGGGGGTGCTGCTCCAGAGCGGCTATGTGTTGCATGCCTCAGCGGGGAAAATGTCCTCGTATGCGGGCGGCAGTTCACTGGGGAGCGGGTAGGAGAAAGGGAAGCAATGATTGAGCTCCGGGTCAGTGGGCGAGTATCCCGGCAGCTCGATTGACGGGTGTCCCCCGCACTGCACTTCTGCACCTGTCTCATCAAACACGTTAAAAACACCCAAATTGATGTAAGACACCGGCTGGAAATCCGCCGAGGAGCAGTCCCGCTCCTCGCTGAAGAGGATCGCGCCGGCGCGCTGCCTCGACTGTCGGCTCCTAGAAAACTGCGCGGTTTTGTACCTTTTGATGACCACCAGGTTGATGAGCCCCAAGACGCACTCCAAGGTGCTGAGAACAGTGGAGATGACCAGACTCCGCTGGTAATCCCTCAGCTGCTCGCAGGCAGGGTTCACAACCAAAGAGTGGAAGCAGTAATGGGAATATTTCCTCTCCACCAGAGAAGCCGTGTCCCCGTCCACCACCGCGCCGGAGAAAGCGGTGAGGACTCCTAACAAGAAGACCACAACCCCGAGGAGAAAGAAATTCCTGCAGCCGGGCTTCTCCATGCAAAAGAGCAGCGCCATCCCCAGCAGGACCTGCCCGATTCCCACAAGTAGCCCGGAGTAGAAAGCCCCGGCCGCGGCGCCGAGGTGGAAATGCGCTCTCACCGTAGATCCCAACGAGACGCATCTTAATCCAACGACAACTTCGCTCAGGGCGCACACGAAGAGGAGGGTGCTGGAGAAGACGGTGCACAGTCCTTTCCCACTCAACTTCATTATATTCCACCTCTGCCGCTCTCGATCCCTCTCCCCCCTTCTTCATCCTCCTTCGTCCTCTCCTTCGTCTCCTCTGGAAGCACTCTCACATTGGGACATCATCTGCCGGTGACTCCTCCGGTTCAGAGCGGGCGATCCTCGCCGCTGTGGCGTCTCTCTCGCATCCCCGCCGCTTTACAGGAATATATAAATAACTAATGCCAAGAACGCGCTCCTTTTCCTTTTTTTTTTTATTTTTTTACGTTGTTGTTTGCACTTAACGATAATCCATACACAAGTAGTAATCACATTACCCAAATCACCTAACCGCCCATCAGCTTCTTGAAGCACTCTCCTGACCAAAAGTTTTTATTTTCCTCCTTTTTCCTCCTCCTGAAGAGAGAGTCTCATCTGCAGTCCGCCAAGTCTTCGGAGTGAATGGTGTGTGGCGCTTTTGTGGCAGAGAAGGAGGCGGCTGCTTGAGCCGGAGATGCTTAAGGGTCCAGTGGACCAATGACCAGTGACCCCCAGGCCTTCAGATAACACTCCTGCAGGGACTTTAAATGCGTCTGAGGTGCCCTGTAGTGGGTTTATAGCGAGGTGGCGTTAAATGAAAAGGTGGGTGAACGACTTTTGGCTGCCGTTCGAGAAAACAAACAGCAGCAGGAACAGGAATCATTGACTCTCAGGAACATTAATTTCTCAACACCCCCTTTAAAGCCCCATAGCCTTGTAGTGAAGTCAGTTTGGTAGCAGTAACTGTGAGTCAATGCATTTAATTTGTACTGGTGGTAAAACTGCAAATAAAAGGTGTATAAGCTTGAGTTTTGGGTCAATTATAACCTCCTCAGTGATATGATATAACTCAGTGGATATATTATATATATATTATAAATATATAGGTTGCACACATACTGTGATATATCTACGTCATCCTGTTTGTAGGGTGGATCTTTCTGGAAATCATTAACAAAAGCAGAGGATGGACGGAGGCTGGGCGCTGTCCGTGGTGCTGAAACATCCAGCCGGGGCCAGATGGCATCTGACTGGACCTCTCAACATCTTTCCTCTCAGCAAACCTCCTCTTAACCCCCCCACACACAACACACACACAATAAAAAACACACAAGGAAGAACTATACTTCTCACGTTTTTATTTAGCACAGATTTAATGACTTGTTGTGTAGGTGGGGGCACAAACTGCAGTCTGTTTTTATTTATTTATTTGTTTTTTTTTTGTTCAGAGCCCAAATGACCTTGGCACGATGGAGATTTCGAGAGGTGCAGACAAACAGAGAGAAGAATCAAAAGAAGCGCAGGTATTAAAGGGTAGATTACTGTTTGGAGAAATTCTCTTTAGTCCGAAAAACAAATGTAGAAGGACATGGCGGGTGAGTCATGCAAAGCCGATGCTGTAACAGAAGTTGACACAGCCCACAGTGTAAAAGTAAATGTTTGAGTATGAAGTGCAATATGTTTCCTACTGATGGGAGATATATTCCATAAATATCAGAGTTTAAAATGTTTCAGGGAACATTTGAGAGATCGATATGGAGATATTTTATCCCAAAAAGTTCAGATTTTGTCTTTAGGGTTGAGTTAAAGATGAAATTTTTAACATTTAGGAAGATCTGTCAGCAGGAATTGAATATCATATGCATAATTGTGTTTTCATTAGTGTATATATTCACCAGAAAATAAGCATTGTTATGTTTTTGTTACCTTATAATGAGTCTTTAACATCTACAGACCACCTATTGCCATGTTTCTACAGTTGACAAACAGACAACACACTGGCTCTAGATAGGGCCGATTGCACTTTTTGCCCATTTC
>NW_023339785.1:21612859-21614446 GCF_004916995.1 Morone saxatilis | reverse complement strand
AGTAGGAGACATCTTGTGTCCAGCAGGAAAACTTTATTTACAAATTCATAGATTTTTAAAGAGGTAGAAGTAGATTTATTTATAAGGATTTTAATGTGGAAATTGTACTTTTTTGTGGAAAAAAGCAGAGTGTATTATGTCTTATTACATGACTTGAGGGGATCTTTAAATAAAGACAATAAGACTCTTCAGGCACTAAACACAGTGTCGCTGAGTCTGATCTGATTTTAAATTACATTTAAGCGACCTCATAGTTTCAGTATTTTGATTGTATAATGTTATCAAATGAATTTTTGTTTTAATTACAGAGATTTCTCTTCACTAGAGAGAGTTTGTGTAACACCTGTGGTTAGCGTACCATAGTTTGAGAACCAGTGATCTAGACACAAAAACACAAACATCAACCTCATGGTGGCTTTAACTTTAACAAACTTTAATGGTTGTTGAGATATTTAAGTCTGGATCAAAGTGGTGGACCGACCGACCGACCAAAAGGCTGACTTTGAGATCTGTAGAGCCATGGCTAAAAAACAAAAACGTGTCATAGAAGCAACAAGCTGAAGACATTAGAAAAATGACAAAATTAGTTTCCAAACTCAAAAGGCAACCATCTGAGAAAAGTTCAAGGGTATGTAAAATGATCCCATTGGTGTGACCTGCTGCCAGATTGTTGCAGGTTGTTAGATCTGATTTGTTTCCAATTCATTTACCCTCGATGTGAAAACTTCCAGAGGACAAGCACAAGTTTTTGACTTAATGAACCAAATGTTTGATGGGTCCAGGTGAGAGAATTACACCAGGGAAAGCCCTCGCCGATCCATTCATCACAATGAGCCACCTCATTGACTGTACCAGTACAGCTGCCAGTAAGTGTGTGTGAATGTGAGACTAATTAGGTCATTACTGCTTTGCATAGGTCTGCAGATAAGAGAAGGGGGCTGTGAATGATGTGTTGATGATCTGCTGATTGGTTGATTGATTGGCAGCTCTGCTTGCTGACAGTGGGTGTCTCTGCTGCCAACGTGGGTCGGTTCAACGGCGGCACTGTGGATGTCAACACCATTAACAGCAACAACAATGAGACTGACTGGACCGAGCATCACCCCACATCTTTTGACCAAGACAGAACAGGCTTCAGCAGAAAAACCACAGCTCTTACCCGTCTCTTACAGTGTTGTATAATGTCCACGCTTTGCTGATCTGCTGATCACCAATTTTCTTACATTTGTTGTTCTATAATGTGGGCGTTGTGAAGCCTTTTGAGACTGTAACTGTGATTAAGAGCTATACAAATAAACTTGGACCAGGCCAGCTCAGAAAATGGCTTTAGTTAACTCGCAGTGGGAGCAGTCACAGGTACGCAGCGTGCATTTTAATCTTAGGGAAAACTACTGTATTCAATTGTCCGGCAAATTTGATGAAGCAGAAGCTGTTAACAGCATATGCCTTTCATCAGGGCACAAGGAGTGCCCTGCTCACCTCCATAACACAGACAATTTCCCTGTCATGGTCACAAACCTGGAAGATGCTGCTACTGAAGAGGAAAGTAATTCCCATCCTTATAGGTAAGATTGCCCCCCCCCCCCC
>NW_023339785.1:21603819-21612759 GCF_004916995.1 Morone saxatilis | reverse complement strand
CAAACAATGTTTGAGGAATTGACTCAGAACTATATAGAATCAATACGGAGGCGGAAGACCTGTCTGGCCAGGATAAGACAAGGGACAAGGCCTGTCAAATGGGCCTGACTGTAAGGAAAATTAACAAAGAAACAAGGTGGTCATGAGTGTCATTTAAAGCTGCGCCAATCAATATTTTTATAGTAACAATGGACCAAATGACTATGTGTAATGTGAAAGGTGTCGCTTGTTGTGACGAACCCACAGAATACCATAACTTAACCCTGCAGTCCTAGTTTCAACCTCTCTTAGCTAACCATTTTCTAGCCTCAGCTCTCGTTTACAGCCAGAGCAGGTTTTCAGCTGTTTTCAAGCTTTGATAGACCCACTACTTGTACGCTACTTGTCAAGAACTCCAAACAGAAACAGCCAGTTTATGTTAGCAACTAGCATTGGCTGGTAAAAACGGGAGCATTTAGCAGCAAAGAGCCACGTGACTTGAGACATGCTCGTCCAAGGAGTTTAAAGAAGACCATCGGACTTAAATTTGTCTGTTGAAATTAAAGGTCAAGTGTGTAGGATTTAGTGCCATCTAGCGGTGCACGCAAAGCGCGAGGGAGAAAGTATGGTAGCCGTGAAAAAATATATATCTAGAACCAGTTTTTGGTTTGTCCAGTCTGGGCTACTGCAGATCAACGTGGGAAGGCAATCTATAGTCTAAGGTAACAAAAACACAACGATTCTTATTTACAGGTGATTATACACTAATAGAAACAAACCTATGAATATTATATTCAATAGATCCTCCTAAATGTTACACACTGGACCTTTAAGAAACGGTTTGCTAACACTTTATCAACTTTATTTGATGTTTTGTGGTGTTTTGAACCCGCTCTGCTGCCCCCAAGTGGCTTTAAGTGAGATATTGGGATAATGTTTCTTTTTTTAATAGGCTAATATACCTGGAGGTTTGCCTTGTATGTCTGCCTTTTAACAAACACTGAAACAATTAAAGAAAGGAATGTCAGTAGGTTGAGTTCAATGGAGCGTTACATGTACCATTATCTACAGTGAAGTTTGAAAGGTTGTTGCACCATGAGGAGAATAACAGTCTGTAGAAACACTGATTGTTTGCAGCTTTTTTTGAATAAAAGACAGAAGAAAATATGTTTGTCTCTGTACAAAAACACAGGATCAGCCCTCAAAATACTTTATCAGTCTTCAACTATCAACTAACCACCATTATCCCATTATTAATGCAGTCACCAGTGTTACCATCACCATGACTTGTCATTGTCTAAAAGAAATTCAATGCAAATTAATAAAATTGCTTCTCAGAATCTAAATCAAAAGTCAATTTAACTTTAAACTCATTCCCTGGTCATTTTAATTTGCACTACTTGATGTAATAATAGGCTTCATCACCGAACTATAAATATTCTCAATTGGTTTCCATGGAGTGACTTTTAATCAGAGAACTTTTGGAAATTATATTTTGCACAGAGTAAGAGAAAAGGGCACCAAAAGCCACACTAACTAAACCCAGGAAATCAGTTTAAATCATGAAGACTAACAACAGTTAGTGCAAGCGCAGCGTCTGTTCGCAGCCCACTCAGTTCATTTTATGCTTAAATAAATTGAAGTCAATTATAAATCATCCTTCAGGCATTGACTGGCTGGTCTGGAGACAGCAGATGCAGAAACTTGATTAATAATAGCATTTGTACATTTCTCCCACATTCAGTACCATCATTGTGATTGTTCTGCTACGCCTTAAAGAAGATTAATAGTGGCATTTGTTAATGGATATCCATGTTGTTTTTTATTAAAAGAGGGCTGGTTTTTCTTTCTCTGTTGCAGAGCAGTGCTGGGACGATGATGATGATGATGATGATGGTGATGATGATCAGACTGTGGTTCTTACAGTTTTAAAGATTTTCTTTGGCCTTTTGGCTTTTTATTGAATAGTCACACTGTGGATACAGATAGGAAACATAGGGATTGAGAGAGGAGTATGACATTTTAGATTATTTATGTGTGGTGAGGGACTACAACTTTTAGTGATTGCGTGCAGATGTTATTCTACATTTTTCTTATTGTCAACAAATCTTGTAAAGACCAAAACCAACAATGTTTTAGTCCCCCTACCCCAAGTAGGACGCAGATTCATCTCTAAAATAAAGTTAAAATATGAAATAATTTAAGCCGAGAACATGTAATATTATCAAAATACTACAACATGTAGAATGAAATACTTAAACTATGAGATAGCAAAGTAAGTTTTGCAATTGCTGTAATATTTTGTTTAAATATCAGCCTGCTACGTAGTCACATTCATGCACATAGCGCATGCATACATCCATGATCAGTTGCAAGCATAATGTGATGTCAAGATAGTAATCAGGGTAAAATGAATGCTTCAAAAACACTGCAAATGGGAACTATTAGAAAGTGCAGATCAGGAGTACCCCTTTTCCACCACATTAGCTCTGGTTCTTAATCCGGTTCTGTCCTGAATATAGTATTTTACTGTATTTTAACACTGGTAATAATGGTGGTACTAATAAGAGCCTAATATTTTCTGAGGTGGTAGCGGTGTTAAAAGTTTGACATTCACTGTTTCAGTTCATCTCTCAATAATGTCCCACTTCCCTACCCTGTCTGTAGCTCTCAGTCTCAAACCCACTGGTTCTTTAAAAATGGGCCAAAAAGTAAAAGTTTATTTAAAAATAAAAAGATGGAACCATTTCCTAAACCAGCTGGGCACTGTAGTTCTCAAACAGGAGTAAACTGTGCAAAAGGACTTTTTTTTAGCCATGGACTAATACAGATTTTGTATGCTAGTGAGTATTTGTGGCACCAGAACAGCGTATGTGGGATCGACTCAAAATAAACTACAGTCAACCAGTGTAACAGTGTGGCTCACTGATGTGTTTACTGGGCAACAGTGGAGGAATGAGATATGCAGGCTTTGGCAACACAGCCGGTACTTGTTCTACGATCAATTGGTTTTAATACTTTCAGGGTTTTCTTGATATCAAGGAAAATATAGAGGAGAATCAGCCTTATCCGTACACACACATACCAGGTTTCGATGTTTATTTCAATGTGGCAAACATAAATAATATCCTAATTTTTGGTATGGCTGTCTTTGGCTTCAGTTTACTCTAGAACCCTTTTAACAGCACATAAATCATTATTCTTCAGATGTTCAGACTACCAGAAAAGATTATTAGCCCAATTAATTCTCTTCCAAAACACGCTGGTGTTAAAACTGTTTGACACACGTCTCCTGGAGTCACGAGTTAGTTTGTAACTGCTTTCTCTGAACGGCGCAGGTTCCTTTCATCTGAGATTCAAGTGTCTGTTGTCTCATTGAATTACATTGTGAAAATACAGCATTTATGCAAATATGTGCCCCCTCAAAAATCCTACATGTGCTGTATGATTCTGGTATCAATGCTACTGTGTCTCGGTGTTAAAAAAACCACATGTGGCTGACTCTGTGGTAAACGGAGAGGCTGCAGAATCCCACACAGGATTAGCTGCCTTTTCCACCATTTATAGGAAACAGATGTCTCAGAACCAAGCTGGATCTCGGCCAGGGCTCTGCACCGATACGCTGGTCTCCTGTTAATCCAGTGTGTCTGTGCATGCATCTTAAAAAGTAGCCCCGGCATCACAGGCTTTTGTGATAAGTGCTCTTGTGGAAGTCACATATGGACACCAGAACAGAAGACAGAAGACAGATTCTTGGCTGCAGTCTGTCTTCCTAACCTGTATTCAATAACTTCCATAGCCCACAGACTGCAAGGGAACCTGGTCGGTTTGTTTGGACTTGTGCTGGGTTTAATTAGTATTTTAATTACACTGTCTGGGACTCTTTCTGGTTTTTTTGTTCTAGGTTTAACCACTAGGGAACACTGTCCTCCAAACAATGCTTGAAGTGATGCAGCAGGTACCTGATCTGTTTTGTTTAATAAGTTGAAACAGTGTGGCCAACATTCATATTCACTTGGCAGCCTGGATTGTGAGTCTTGTGCGTCGTTTCATTTCAGCTTTTATTCAACAAAGCAGCTGCTCCACACTAATGCAGATTGACCCAAAGTTACAGATAAAACTACTAAATTTAGTTAAAGGATAAGGGGGATGGGGGGGTATCTTTTGCAGTTGAATGAATCATATCATTTTCCTTTTCGCCCTGCAATATCAGCGTCATATGACCCGCATGCTCAGTCATCCTAACTGCGGATGACATGAACACGCCGATCATAGTGTCCTCCACACTAAGGAGGAAAAGCAGAGAAAAGGGAGCCATCCTACTCTAATATCAAGTATTTAGAGAAGCTGTAATTACACACTGCTGGCAAACCAAGTGCTTGGTTAGAAACTGGAGGGATGGATTGTGTTGTAGTGTCAGCAGAAGTAGAAACAGCTGCATCTAGTGGAGTAAATCCATTTCCTAGCTCTGAGGGAGTCCAGGACATGCGGCTGCAAATGTCAATACATGTGCTGTATGCGCATTGGGCTTGCTGGTTTTCTCCTGGCAGCACGGCTCAGAGGACCAAACAGAACAAACTCGGCCCGATAGAAAGAGAGTGGCTCATTCAGGGCAACTGATATAGATCTGGACAAAAGAAAAGGGGAAAGCTGTGATGTTGTGTGAGTCATTGATCAGAATGCAGCAACATACCGCTGCATTGCTTCTGCTTTATTATCACTGATAAAAAGTTTTACAAACCACTCTCAGTATTACTACAAACAGTTTTATTTTAATGTTTCATGATGTTTTTTGCCCCTCCATTACAACAGTTACATGTACTCTCTGACTGACGCCACTAAACAAGCAAAAAAAATGTTCTAGGATTTAAAATGAAGAGTGGGTTTACATGCACACAATAGTCCATTTAAAGTCTTATCTGGAGTCACTAATGAGTGCCCATTCAAAACTACCCCTGTGTATAGAAATCATTATGTAGATCAGAAATCTTACTAGTAAATTACATTAAAAAGCAACATAAATAAGATAAACATGTTTTTTCTAACCAGATATTTAAGCAACTACAAGAAACTTTCATTTTGTGTAGACTCTGGCGGCCCCTGTGGACAACAGCGGTAGTGTTTCTACCGCCTCATTTGATTGATTTCAAGGGGAATGCGATCAGGTGGCAGGCGTTAAGAATAACTATACAGAAATAGCCAATCTTCTCACTGTCATATGGAGGTATTAGTATTAAACTGAGAGTTTTACATCCAGTTAAAAGCTCCTAGTAGTAGGTTTAACTGAAGATGTGTATGTACCATCACTCAAAGGCATTCAATTGAACCACGTGTGCATGCAAACACACTCAGAGGTATATCATTATATGGGGACTGCTGTCACACACAGATTGATAAGTTCAGACGACAAAAAGACTTAAAGATTTAAACAAAGAGAGGAAACAGCTGCGCTAAGTCTAAATGTGGTGATAAACTGGCTAAGTGTCCAACAAAGATTAGAAACAAATAATTGACACGTAATCTCTATTTATATTCTGTTATTACACTTTAGTTAGCGGGAGATTTCCATGGATTTCTTTGCCGTGCAGCTGCTTGATGTCCCCTCAGTCCCTTCTTTTAGGTGATCTCAGGTTAGTGGTTGTTTAAGAAACTTCTGTCATATACATTAGAGCAACTGACAGTAATAGAAAACTGCATGGGTTGGTTTTGGTGACAGTATTGATGAAGCGGGATAGGAGTGGGGCAAAATGGTGCTCATCTCCTGGTGGTCTAGCTCATCTCCTGCTGCCCAGATGTTGGGTCTGATGGTTCAGGAGGTTTATCAGAGGGGCCACTGCTTCCAGATTTGTTCTTTAAAGAACGTCCCAAAAACAGCCAGTACTCTTTACGGATGGTGTCCTTCTCATGTGCCAGAAGTTCACAAATCTTCAAAGGAGGGGAGAACAAGCACAAAAAAGGGTTAGGAAACGACAATAATGGCACAATTTTCAGTTTAAAATCCTGATCTTTCACAGATTCATCAGCAAGGAACAAATCTCTTAGTGGCAAAGATTAAACACAAGAAATCACACAGTTATAACAATTTCTAGGGTTATATTTTCCTTTAAAACAAAGCACTCACTTCTAGAGCCTTTCTTAAAGTTTCCTTTCGTTCCTCTTCCCCCACATTTTCTTTTTGGTTGCTGTTCTCCAAAGCGTCCTCGTAGCAATCAAACAGAAACGCTAGAAGATAAGGTGAACAGTGCGTCTCCTTCAGCTCCAGGACTCTCTCCAGCAGGCCGGGCGGAGACGACAGACCTCTGTCTTGCAGCATCCTTGGTTAAAAAAAAAGGGGGATACTGTCAGTGAGCTTTTCCATTTTTAATAGTCTCCACTTGTTTTTCCCCTGTGTCATATACTGTGAATGTCTGAATGCGGATGGCATACTGAAATATCAGTTAGGGCTGTTGCAGTGATTTAGGGTGTCTCAACAGTGGGGTAAAATTAGTCTGTAAGGAGTTCATCAGCACAACAGGACCTGTTTGTATTAATCTCTCACTCACTTAACTTGCGAATTTCAGCCCAATAAAGTCGCCAATTAGTTAACACATTTGTCTGAAAGTCGCCAATTAACAGGGTCATTTGTTCAACCGAAACACAGGCGAGCCGCAAACGCCACAGATGTGGCAAATTGTGATAATTAGCAGACTAGTCTGTGTTTTCTACTTTAAGACAGTTCAGTCTGAGCAGGTCAAACAGATTCATATGTGTTTGTATTCTCTCCGACACATATGAATCTGTGTTTTGCTCCTTGCAGATCTCTTGGATTCAGATTTAGACTGTAGAAAAAAAAAAAAAGATCTGATATGTTAAATCTTACCCTTTCAAATAGTTCCATGCGCTTTCATTGTGGGGAGCCTTTTTGATCTGGCTGAGACAATACCTTACACAAAAGAGAGGAACATCAGTTAAATGTATGCAGCAGAAAACTTATTGCACTGGCACATCCTGAAGGAGGAACAATGCTGAGGTTATAAAAAGAAACTTCTATTAGTCATACAGTTTTGTTCACAGGACAGCTTTACTTTGGCAAGTAAAAAACTGGAAATTAATTAGAAAATATTAAAATATTCCTCCTAAATTTTGTATTTGACTTCAAGTATTGTCACTTCAACACTTGTATTAATTTCTATGTAAAGCCTGGGATCCTTTAAATAGAAGCTATTTACAGGAAGAACTGTGGCTCCAAAATATCACTTTTTGTCCAACTTGAAAGGTGTGAATTAACTTTGTGTCTAAATCGTCCAGACTTTGAGGAAAAGTACTCACTGAATCTCTCTCTCCACTACGGCTGGATCAGAGAAGCCTGTAGTGTGAGAAATTACAAAATGCCTCTGGTTCCATGCAGAGTTATTCCTCACATCGTCTTCCAAGAGATTCTCCACAAACTTCAGCTCGCTGTCCCACAGTTTGTACTCCTGGATAAGACAAATGTTGGCACACGTACTTGTTTATGTAATCATGAAGTGCTTTTAGTGGTGGCCCTGCTGTGTATGAGACAAATACTGACCACAGAAGGACTCAAACAGCACATCAACAAACAACCAAATGAATAAGTAGAGGATTCGTTCTGGCAGAGCAGCTCGCTGTGGGAAGAGAACTGGATCTCAGTCCTCATTACTGAAGCCAAACTCTGCTAAGAGCTCCAACACCTACCTGGATGACCCACTGCCTGTGCTGCCAGGCGTGGTAGTTCTTCGCGTCTTGGCTGAGAATGTCCGCAATGAACTCCAGTTCCTCCGAGGGGTCATTCAACCACTCGACCACCATACGTCTGTGATGCCTGTGAGAGGAGTTCACAAAAACTAGTCTTACTTCCATTACACTGAATCCCGTTAGACTGGCTCCACCTCTTTCTCAACTGCCTTCAAATCTCGTCTTTTGGGGAAAACTTTGTATTATTCTACTCTCATTAACATCTGACTGAAGGTCAAACCAAACACACACACACACTGACATAAACATCCTTTTTAAACAAACACTTTAATGTATAATATCGACCTCTGATGGTGGATATTTGCTGAAGCACTGTCACATTATTTTTGCCGGCACTCACCAGACTTGGTAGTTTTTGGGTTGCTCTTCGATGATGGCAGTAATGTACCTCATCTCCTCCCTCAGGTCCTTTGATAGGGCTTGCAGCAGTACTCGCCTGTAGTGCCTGCACACACCCAACAACAACAACAACAACAACAGTGTCAACGCGTTTCCACAGAGGACACGACCATTGTTAAACACAACCCTCTCCTGGTCCTACCATATATTTATTCAGAAGCTTGTAAATTAAGTGAATTAAAAAAGTCCAGCTCTATCCAACGTGATATCCAAAAATAAAAGCTGGTACTGTTTGACTGAAGAGGTGAAAGCATTCTCCAAAGTTTGTTTTAAAACAGAAAACCATCTCTCTTCTATTTGTTCCCCATCACATTATGAAAAGACTCCTAAACGGTACATTAGTTTTCCATATTCCAAACATGCAGCATGCTCACCAAACTGTGTAATTGGCTGCATTCAGCTCAATGGCCTCTGCCGTCAAGGCGAAAGCCCGATCGCTTCTTTCATCGTTTTTCAGGAGCGCACGGAAATAGTCATAAACATCGGAGACTGTTGGAAGAAGTAAACACACACGTTCAATTAGAAAACTTCTCACCAGGAAAGCTCCGACTTCTAAACAAGGACCAGTGTGCAGGATGTTGTGACGTGTGTGAGAGAGACTGAGGTTAAAGTCCTACAGCCGGTGTAGAAACACAGACTCCATGAAAGACGAGCATCAGCGTCGCTCTAAGGTCATGAAAACATAGCGATCCCCTTATTCTTATACTTTACCATATACCTTATCTATCTATTCATCTTTTCTACCTCAGTATTTTATTCTATCGCTGTATTTTATTGTATTTAAATGCTATGACGACCCAATTTCCC
>NW_023339785.1:21603449-21603780 GCF_004916995.1 Morone saxatilis | reverse complement strand
TATCTATTCAGGTGATTATACATTAATGAAAACACACCTATGATTATTATGTTCCATTTCTGCCAATAGATCCTCCTCAATGTTACTTTTAAACTACTTCTGAATGAGTGTAACATGTGTGGCACTGCGTGGAGTTATGATATCACGTTAAAAGCTTTAGTTTGGGGCTCTGCAGGTGTTTGCTGCTCACTCTCTCTCAGTCTGTGGGACTTTGGTCTTACACTTTTCAGAGTAGGCGATCTTCACTACAGGATTTGGTCCATCGTCCTGAGGAACAGGCTCCAGATCAGCCCACTCCTTTCTGTCCCTGAAACACACACACACACAGAGA
>NW_023339785.1:21593747-21603349 GCF_004916995.1 Morone saxatilis | reverse complement strand
ACACACACACACACACAGACGGTTTTTATTCAAATATCCTTCTTGGCAAAGGGTTGAACTGTCAAAAAACGACCAATTAGCACAACAAATAACTGTTTCACGTTCACTGTTGAGTCCAATGACACCAGTGGTGAAAAAACATGAACAAAACTGAAAGATAACAAAACATATTTCAAACTAAAGTTCATAAAAAGGCGTCGATGCGGTGAGTGGAGCTAACCGACCCAACCAAACATTTGTGGAAAACGATGCTCGAACACTACCTGTAAAATAAATATCGAGTCGGGTCAACAAAATAATCATCCCCGATGTGATCTTCAGCCTCCACATCAAACTCTGTGTCTTCTTTAAGGTCTACGGACTCATTCAAAGTCTCTTCCACACCTGACATCGCGGACTCGTTAGCTTTAGCTCGTCTCTGAGGAAGAAAGAGGACGTCGTATCCGGCGTAGCGTAAAGCCGCGTTTACGGACTGTGGGAAGTGTTGGCTTTTCTAACCCACGGTGGACGTTTGTGCAAGAAAATAAATACACAAATACATAAATAGTTAAAGTTATTAGTCGTTAAACCATCATCCAGGTGTAAGAGTAAAAAAAGGAGAAACATTTACAAGTATTCGCTTGTCTGTGTTTTCTCTGATAATCGAGCTGCCGAGATGAGACGTTTAAGGAACAGAAAACAGCAGCGGACTTTCTGGATGTGTGAGCAGTCGTCACCGTGTGACATTCACTTGGGTCATAAGAAAATATCTTGACAGCCTTAAGTTGAGAGATAACTTTATATATACAGTACACAAGATTTACTGTATAAATGTCAGCTAGTCACTTAAGTTTTTATTATTCTTTTCTTTACCGGCTGTCTAAAGGGTTTACCTGCAGTTCACACTGTAATTCAATCTCAAGACATTTGTTTCCCTCTCATATATATATATATATGTATATGACCAATCTGACTTTAACATGCTGCTTCACACCATTTAAAATATTCCAAGTGCACAAATCACTGTTAATCACCAGACTTGGACAGTTGTTGGCTTTATTGTTTTGTGTGTTTTTGCCCCAATGACCAGATCTTTCCTAAAAAAGGACAAAAGAGACTCCAGTCCAGATTAGTTTTCTGAAGAACTGTTGTGGGACCACAGAGATGGAGTGGCACAAGCATAGGTTAAATCTCTGGCTCCCTCTTATGGCAGGATTTGGTGGTCTTGTATTTAGGGGTAATACAGGCATGGATTAGAAACTATAAAGAAACAGGACAGTGGTCTTTAAATCTATACA
This sequence comes from Morone saxatilis, assembly GCF_004916995.1. Lineage (NCBI taxonomy): Eukaryota > Metazoa > Chordata > Actinopteri > Moronidae > Morone > Morone saxatilis. Next base: position 21,602,072 of record NW_023339785.1, on the reverse strand, counting down.
TTTGATATTCTAAACACAGATTTTATGCGATTCACATTTAAAACGAATAATCCCCTCCTCCCTAAACTTCTTCCCAAACCAAGCACGTCAGTGACAAATTTCTTAAGGTCAAGCTGAACTTTATTTTTCATCGACGACTCTGGACATTATAAAAATAAATAGATGATTCACAGTCAGTGGATCGTAATACAAATTGTTATCAAAATTATGTATCAGCCAGAATGAAGAATTAAACACATGCATAATCACCATTCCATCAACATAGACATGTTTTGAATACTTGTCTCCATTATTTGCATTTATTAACAATTCTGTTCTTCAACAGAACCTGTTCACAGAATATAAAATCACCATCCAGATTAGACAGCTATGCAAGTTGAATATGCCTCTCCGACAAGTTTTTAATGATGGCTTGACCCAAACGTGTGTTCAGTGACTGTCCTCTTGATCCAATCCGTGTTTCTCAATGTAGCGTCTAGATGAGGAAAGACAGATAAAACCCAAACAGTCAGCGTTCATTTCATAAGAGTTAGTATCATTATCAGACAGTACATGTATCACTTTTCTAACTGTGGCTCCAATCAATGTGTTCCTGTCGGTGCCTTTCAAATTAAAATGAATGCAATACTTTAACTGCAAAACTAATGTGCCACATTTTAAAAAGGAGGGGTTTCAAACTAAAATAATCATCCTGATTCTTTTTGTCCTGGAGTAGTAGTATACATCTTATCAGCTGCCAGGTTTTGTTTTGAATGAATCAATGGAACATTACACTGAGGTGAGAGTCTCCTAATTAGGGGTCTTAAACTCAAATTGACATCTCATAGGAGGGACACTTCAATGTTCAACTACAAGAAAATATTCTGAAAATAATTCCATTACTGACATCATACAGCAGTATCTATACATTTTATATCATCTTCATCAAACCTGCTCTCTTCTTTTCAACCCTTAGCACGCAGGCACCTTTGACCTTTATTTGGCCATTATTTTCCAAACTAAACACATTTTTCAAAAATTAGAATTGGGTTTTTTATTTAATTATATATCTCCAGTTTGTTTCACTGCAGAGGAGAATGGGAGGAGAGCATTGTTTCAAGTGAGGCGTGTCCTTGAAGTGAGGAGCATACGTTTGTTTGCCGCTGTTCTCGCCTAGCAGTGCGAGACTAAGTCGAGGCCCACTGGGGCTGTTATTTTTCCATGTACATCATTTTTATGCCATAGTTGTTTTGGCCACTTGGGGGAAACACAACAAGTAAACAACATTGTGAAAAAGCAAACACTTGCTGGTTTACACATTCAGCAGCTACAGAGCAACAATAGCTTTCATTTGGAGTAATGTTTCAGGCGATGACCAGCATTCAATCTCCTTTTAGCTCCGATTTACTGAAGTCCAGATAAAAATATCCAGCTCCATTATGTTCACCAGCTAGTTGCTCTGTTTTCCGTTTGGTGCTTGGGAAACTGAACTGAAGCTCCCTGATGAGCGCTGTAGAGCTGAGGATAACTGCAGGATGGGTGATGACTCTTGGTCACTATAACCGACTGCTTTCAGGTAACAGTTATTTGACGCAATGTTGATATGAAAATATTGATTAGTGCAGCTTTAGGTAGGTGTTTGTGTGCAGTGTCACCTCCAATGTGCTGAGGTATCCGATTAAATCTTTGACCCACAATATTGTTAAAGAGACGAAACAGTTCAGAGATGTTGGAGAGAGTCCACTTTTCTCTCTATGACTTGCTCCTTCACTGCTGTTTGAATTTCAGAACAAATCTGCAGGGTCTAAATTAGTGAAGACAGGTGTATTTTTACATGCCTTGTGCAGCGTTAACACTATGTAGAATCAGTAATGAACGACAGACATGATCCCGAGGAATTAGTTCTCAAGTAAATCTCAAACCAAATGAATATTGCAACACTGTTCACTTCTGCACACCTGCAAGATGTTGTGCATAATGAAGCAGTTGGCTTTTCTCTGAGGGGTCTTATTAACATGAACTGACATGACTGAACAGACAGAGTACTGTCAGTGAGTCCAGAAATATTTGATTCAAACAACAGTTGAGAAACTAACAGAAAATTTAATTCCACAATGTATGGCTGACCTTCCCTGCCCCTGTTTCATATAATAAAATATTCTCTTTCTGATGTGACATTGCTAACAGCAGGAAAATCTCACCTCCTTGCAAAATTATACAGCGCTTCTTTTCTCTCTTGGAGAGACAAATGTCTGTCAGTTGGTGATCTCCCAAAGGATTTGGCAGCAGGCTGTGGATGAAAACAAAATGGAATTGCCAATTTAGTAAAAAAAACAACAACAAACCAAAACAATAAGCTAGATAGATTGCATTTGAAAACAAATAAAATCAATCAATGTGCCATAGCATTGAAGTAGCTGAACTGAACTTTTAATTCCCTCATAAAATCCTAGGACATAAACTTCATATGTTCACGTGATAAAAATGGATCGTATATGATGAATTCCCCTCCAGAGCGGCGTGTTGAATCATCAAACCTTTATGGTGGGAGCAGGACCGGAGGAATAGGAGCTGCTCTTAGAAGGCCCATATGACGACGTCTCGGTTGCTTCCATTTGAGTTTCCTCCTTGTTCTCCAGCAGGTTTGTTATGGTCGTGTCAACACAATTGGTTTTGGCTGTACACAATCAGGGGACAACTGTAAGGGCATTGTATTTAAATGCTATTACAATGTTTGAAAGGAAAGGATGAACACAGCAGAGGACATGGTAGAGCAGAGAGTGACAGTGCATTGCAGTGGGGTCTCAGGGGTGTGGAGTCCTACCTAAGTCCTTTGTGATTACATTCAGTGGGACATGAGGCAGCACATCCTTCACCTGTTGGGCCATTTTAGCAATCCTGTGATCATCCGTGCCCAAACTCTGGACCATGAAACCAAGGCCAATAGAGGCAGGTCTGACACCTGGAGTAAGGAAGAGAACAGCTGACATCCCCCCAAAGAAACTGAACTGAGTCTTTACATGTAGAATGTCACATTTATTGACTTACTTGTAGATGTTTGCGGTACAATGTGCCTTTTCCTTTTGATGTGCTCTGCTTTGTCAGCTTTGGTGATCTTAGTGGAGACCAAGCCAAGTTCACCAGCTAGTAGCTGAAATTAAATTACACACAGAAGAACAGAAGAGGAGGCAATTAGTGATAGTGATGACCAAAATATAGGGGGAATCATACCTCTAATGATGTGTATGCTCTAACTACAGCAAGATCCTTGTTGTTTACTAAAGAGGGATCTGTGTATAGACACCGGGGCCAGAAAATGTAATACATTGCCTAAGCTGCATTACTGTATAACAGTTTGTCTACATATTTGTTTTTACTGTTACAAATCTAACCCTTCATTAATCAGCTGCTTTTACCTCCTGGACTTTGTTGGCAAACTCCTGCATGGACTCCCCATCTTGCCTGGACACTGGTGGAAGCCAACTGGGATGAAAATGGAAAACAAAAAAGCAAAACAAGAAGTAATTCTGACATCAATTATGGCAACAGAAACGTAGAAAATCCACTGGAGGCTATTTAAAGACGCATTAAAAGAAAAATCACTTACGAAAGCAATTTTGTTTTAAAACCATTTGAAACTCGTGCTCATTAATCAACATTACTGGCTAAAGAAGATGAGCCTGGGGTTGTACCAAAGCCAAGTTGTGTTTTGTACTCGGTGGATCTAGTTTTAGATTTCCACTACCTCAGTTTACAAGACAAATGAACAAAAACACTATTGGATTTTTATTGATCATTCAGCTGCAGAACATCAGGAATCAACTATAAAAAGCAAGTGTTGATAGAAAGAAGGACAAAAATTATTTTGTACCTTACATGATACACTGTACATGGAGCAAAAAATGTCCACAACAGCTCCATCAGCCAACTTGTCTCTGGTGTGCTCTGTGAACAGATACAAAAATACACTGGAGTCATTTTGTTGTATTACAGTGTAGTGTGACATGTCCTACATTCAGCTCTGGAGGCACAGACAGTTACAAAGAGGATATGGACAATAGTGGTTGGGGTAATGTGTCCTGGTGAACTACTGCTGCACACAACAACACAAGACAGAATTATTCTTGGTACTGAGATAGATGGATTAGATTTAAGCAGCCCACACTAATCAGCTTGCTGATACTTCCAGGAAATTTCACTCATTTTGTAATAATTTTCCATAGCTGGCCAGCGGTGTACACAATGCCTGCTGATTTCCTTCCCTTCTCTGAATGTTAACATTTTGCATTTCAGCGTCTTGTTATGGGCAGTTAAATGTTACATGGCCTACGTGTCATTACCAACAACATTACGAAATCTCTTCTCCTTGTGCTTGTTGTGTAACACTCAGATATTCAACATTCAAGACTCAAACTGTGAACGCTGGAAATACACAATAAATCACATTTTGGTAATGGTATCCATCTGATTTTGTATTTTATCCCTGCACTCTATTTCTGTCTTAAAATGCAAGTTCAAATGACATTACCAAAGCAATCAATGGTCTGGTCACCCGTAAGGCCACAGGCTGAATGGAATCAGTCAATGAGAAAGGCCAAGAACTGAGAGGAAACAAATATATTTAGTATGTTAGTTGGTGAGTCTGTACGCTGTGAAACACACAAGGATTGGACAAGCAAGAAGAAAAACAACACACATTTCTTTAATTGGAAAATATACATAAAGTTAACATTGCGAATCGAGCTGGGGGTGCGTGTTGGTCTAATTCAGTGTGCAGTGAAAACTAATATAAAGTGAAAAAACACTGAGATATTCTTGATCTTATTATGAAGTGCTCCTCCCAGCTGAAGATATAGCACACTTGGTTCTGAGTTACTTAAATTAATAGTAGAAATGAATCAATTTTGCAGCTGTTTTCCCTTCCTTACACTAATTTGCCCACAGAACTCTAGAGGGAAATTAGTGTGGAGAAACAACCGCCAAAGTAATTCATCTCTATCTCAAAGTGCAGTAGAATAGGAATTATAATTTGTGGCTGGCCTGATTAAATCTATTTCCTTTTATAACCAAAACACTGTGTCCAAACTGTCACTGCTGTGCTGCAGGACTAGTTCCATTATTGTAGGTAAATATGAAAATGAAATGAAAACCTCGAAACAAGAGCAGAATTGGTGGGAAATGTTACATCTCATCAGTGGGTCAGACGTCCTGCTGGTATTACATCAACCATCTCCACTCTCAAGTAATAACCGTTATTCTCAGCATGTGTTCTCTCACACACAGCGGTTAAGATGCTGCAACAAAAATCTTAGCGCTAACCTGAACTTGAGCAGGCCAGCGCGGCCGTTTGTGGTGTCCTCTTCGGGAAACAGGAGCAAAGGCGGGGTGCCTTCAGTGGAGCAGTACCTCTGAAGAGACTCTCCTACTGCTTCCTGGCCAGGTGCTGAATGGATTTCCATGAAGCCTCTGGCCCAACACACAAAGCCTGTGGAGCCCTCCAACTGGGGCTAACGAGCAGAAAGAGACACAGCGAGTTCACCTACAACTGCGTTCAATGTGTAACAGTAAACGGAAACAGTCAAAGGAGATTTAAACCAAGCATGGAAGATTTTAATACGCCTCAGGCACCAGTGCACACTGTCTTCTGAGATTTACATACAGGACATGACGCAGTTTCACTAGGCGACTATTCACAGCGCTTCAATGAAACACTGATATTTAAAAAGGTTTGTAAGTGCAGCATGCGTTAACACAAACAGAAGCACACCGGGAGGTTAAAGGAGGTAAAAGTCAAACACTTACGGTACTGCAGGGGGTCAGAAGGTTGATTATGTTGTGGTCGAACTCTGTCACGTGATTGCACATGTACAGCTTGGTGTTTCTGTCTCTGGAGCGAGGGTTTTTCTGCCGCACGTGCATCCCGAGGACTGAGCACATAATCCTGACAATAAATCTGAGTGAACAAAAGAAATAAAGGGTGGCAGGATTTTATTAACAGCGGGAATTCATAGCATACTTTTTTTTTAGGGTTTCCTCTCTCTTACAGCAACACGCAGGTCGTTTACGTGAGTTATCGGCTTTAATGTCCTTTAATACCACAGTCATCACATTTATTTAAACATGGAATATATCGAGCAGCCACTCGCCTTAATGCTGTTTAACGAGGTGGCTGAATTTATCTTTAATGGAATACATAGCGTCGCTGTTTGTACTAACATTTCTACTACTTGTAGCTCAGTTATTATTAATGCACACATGTGACTACCACTGCTGCCACAACTACAACTGAATAGTAGAAAAACGGACACTCGCCTTCTAATAAAACTCTCTGGAAGTGCACAGCTGACCAAGAACACGTGGACACCGATAAAAATCCGTATCAGCGTCAAACAAACGCCAACCGGGAAGTAAACCAGCAACAGCAGCAGGACAACCGCATCTTTGGGAAACCTGTGCAAAGAGAGAATCACAGTTTTGAAGTAACATTTTAAAATAAAGCAGATGAAAGTTGAAAAAGGTGAAATGTCACCGCTGGTCAGAGGCAGACAAAGAGCCATGTATGGACTAATATTATCTTATAATCTGATTTTATGTGTATACATGCATATGTTTTATCTTGTGCGGGCAGTGCTTTTTATTTATTTTTACTTATTTTATTCTATTTTATTGCTTTTATCTTTTACTGTGTACCTCATCTTTTTATTGTGTTATCTATTTATTCTGTGTATCTTTTTGTGCAGCCACTTCGGAAACCTTGTGTGTTGAAATCCGTCTGCACTAGATAATAAAAAGTAGAAACAAGTGAGATAAGAATAAATCATCGATTTAACAAATAAAAGTATGAGGAAACATTTGTTATACAAGAAAAAATACATACCAACATTCAGCATCATATTTAATATTGTTGATATTAAAGCAGCAGTATCTGACCTACACCTGCTTGTAAACTGCTGAACAAGAGCTTAACGCTTTAATGAGAGGAGTAAACAACTCCTCCTTCATTACTGAGTCCTCTTAATGTCAGTTTCAGAACAAACACACTTCTGCCTTATTACACGTGTCTCTACGTGATTGGTAGAACAAATATTAACAAATAACTAGTAAATAACATCTTATTGTGTCCTAAAACCCGACACCATTACTGCTTACACCTACAGGCCTAACAAAGACCCAGATAGATATATTTATTTATTTATTTATCCAGTAGAATAAAGATACAAAACATACATTAAACTAAAATTAAGAAACCTTAACCCTGAGAATACAATTAAAAACATAATGATTATTTATTTATTTATGGATTAAATGATCCAGGCACAACTTTTACTTCCCCAATCTGCTGTTTTTATGTCATTTATTCCTAAAACAAGTGCAGAGTTAGAAAAGTTCAACCATCGTTAAAGACTTTAAATCAAATTTAACGACATAAAAGTTCAACAATCATTAAATATTACGGTCGCCGGTCGAAGCAGCTTACGTTTCAGATGAACTATCACTAAAACTTCGCACCGGGCTGCAAAATCTGACATTAAATGAAGTAATAAAACATTAACGTTACACAACCACACGGCTAGGTTAGCACGCTAACGGGAGCTAGCTTTCTCCCATAAGCGTAAAGCGACGGGAGCTAACAGTTAGCCACCAGACGAATTACCGCGTTTCTCCTCAAAACGCGCAGGATTTTAAACATTACTCCGACTGTGGCTGCTTGCTGTCGGCTGAAGGGTCCACCGCAGCTCCCACCAGGTGAGCTGACTTACCGACGAAAGTCGAACATGTCTTCAATCCCCCGAGTCTCCATGTCCGCGGGTCAGACCTGTATCCACTCAGGAGCTAATGCTAAGAAAACAACCTGATCCCCGCACATAAATTAGTCATTACGTTCACGACAGCAAGTCACTCGACGTGTGAAGTGGCGGTTCGACGCTGTTGTTGTCGCCGTTGATGCCAGAGAGAGATCGGAGCTAAATGTTGTCGGGCTGCTTTTTCTTGCCACTTTGAAAATAAGGTTCCTGCCCGCGGTGCTAGCAGCGCTAAGCGCCTGTGCTTCTCCGGCCAGCAGCGACAACAATGACACTTCCGCCCAGCATCCTCCACAATAAGAGTGCGATGTCCATTCAAATGTAAACCTTTTTTTTTTTATTTTTCAAAATAAAAGGCCACCTGGATTGTCGAAACGTTGTGATGTTTGTCTCCCTCTAGTGGTTGTTTCTTTTTTGGTTTCATTGATTACAATAACCCATAGATCTATTGTTATTGGCTGTGATCAGTGTTAGGCAGTAACTCATTACTAGTAATAATATTGCATATCCCAGTAACTAGTAGTATAAGTAATTACTTATACTA
>NW_023339785.1:21584671-21593647 GCF_004916995.1 Morone saxatilis | reverse complement strand
GGGATTAATAAAGTTTATCTATCTAATAATATTACAGTTACTCACAAAAAATAATTAGTTACAATACTACTTTTGATGCCACCCTCTACTGACTTAAGTAATGATATTACTTTTTAAAAGAGTAATGAGTAACTAGCCAAACTCTGGATGTGATAATGTGCCACTAAAGAGGAAAAAGAGATTTTATCATCATTTTTTTTAAGAAAGGTTAATCAAAACTTTATATTTGAAAAACTTCTTTGAGGATTTTCACATATCGGAAATTTGTGTGTGTTACCTTTTGGATTCTTATGGATTTCTAAAAATTCTAAAAAAAGAAGTTTCCCCCTTTATATAAAAAATAAGAATTGTCTAGGATCTCATTGGAATTTTTTTTATTGGATCTTAAAGACTTTTATTCATTTTTACAAGAATAACCAAAAAGACTTTTATTCCTTGTTCAAAATCTGTTTTCCACCCATTGACAGTAACATTTCCACCACCGCAACACAAATAGCTTATTTAAAATACCCAAGAAAACTGATTAACAAACATTATATATATTATAATAATATACAATATATATAAACAACACCATTGTTGAATCAGTGTGCAACGGTCTGCTGATACTACTGCTCTTGAACACACACACTCATTAATGCTCTCAGTCTCCTCCCACAGACGCACCATCAGATCTGTTTGGCAACAACACTGTGTCGTTACCTCTTAACTCCAGATCGATATATCTTCTACAAACAATCTCTCTCTCTCTCTCTCTCTTTTTAACTGAGCACACACCGGACACTGGTCCCTTTCTCCCCCTGACACCTGGACCAACATGATGGTCGGATTCCGCTGCTGTCCGCTGATCCTGTGCCTGGCCCTGGGCTCGGTGCTCGGGCTCGGTGAGGACCTCGACCGGCCTCTGTTCGGGCCTCCGGGCTCTCCTATCCGGCTGCAGGAGACCGACCCGGGCCTGAAGAAGGCTCTGGAGTTCGCCGAGGAGCGCTACAACCGGGGCTCCAACGCCATGCACCTCCGCAAAGTCAGCCGACTCCTCTCCGCCACCAAACAGGTAAATAAAGACGTTGTATAAAAATGTATGTAAAATGTATTTATTCACAGAATTGTAGCGTTTTATTTTGTCATATCATACTGGTGCGGAGGCAGAATGTCGATTATATAACGATTTATTTCCCTGCGATAAGAATTATATGGGATTTGTAAACAACAACAACAAAACAAGTGTGCCAGTTTAAAAGTCGCTCAATATGCATAAACTGGTCACGTGGCGGTGTAAATGTTCCTCATGCGTACATTAAAATTAAGTACGTTTTTATTTCCCCTTTCATGTACAATATCACATTTTTGATTTGTTTATTTTTTGGGGGCGCTTTTTGAAAATATATGCTTCTCAGTAGGTTTATTTTTTAAATTCTGGCCGGAAGTCCTGTCATTGAGTTTAACCTGGCTTCACACCGCCACCAAATGGCCTCACTGGAGTTGCATTGTGCAGACTAGTGTCAATGCAGCAAAAGAAGCATCCAGAGATCCACATATAGTCAATATACACTCACAAATAAAAGCTTTGTCTGGCAAATACACATGCATTGTATCACCACTGTATACCGCTTAAACACAATTATGTCTGAATAAATGCTTTATTAAGGGTATAATGTCTTTTTTGTACATTAAAAATAACCAGTGTATGTGTGTATTTTTGTGTTTTCCAGCTGGTTAAGGGCATCCGCTACACTATAACAGTGGAGCTGAGTAACACTCAGTGCAAGAAATCCACCATGCTCAGGACATGTGACTTCTATCCAGAGTCACAGAAACTCAAGGTAGGATGTGTGTGTTCGTATATATATATGTGTGTGTGTGTGTGTGTGAGAGAGAGAGAGAGAGAGGGATTGTGAATTAGTGAAAGAGATTAACTCACTGAGAGAAAGTAGGTCACTGCCATGGTTTTAAAATCGCAGCATAAGAAGTTTGTAATAACCCAAAATGGGAATGTGAATCGATTTTATTATTGCAGCAATGCAGTCCTGTTTGTTCACATGTCACCAGACATCTGATCTTGTGACTTGAGTTTTGACTTGAAGTAACCCCAAGCATGCTCATGCCTCAGGCCCGCATGCAAGCAAGCATAATACACATTTGTTATTTGCTTGGTTTTCTATTCTTAGACTTTGCAGTGGAAATCTGTTCCCTTTTTTACAAAAAAAAACAACCTCCAAATCCAACTTAAAGGCAGCCAATTCAATCTTAAAAATTTAAAGACATACAAGAGCTATAAATAACTTTCTCTGTTTAATGTTTTTTAACTTGTGCTGCAGTGTGTTTTCAGCACTCTTATATGCTGCATATGACAATATAATCAGGTTGATTCACTGTTTAATATATATGTATGTTTTTTGCCGATATCAGACGGAGGTGTGTGTGTTCGAGGTGTGGGACATTCCCTGGCAGGGCAGTTCAACTCTGCTCAAACAGAAGTGCCAGCCTAAAGGTAAGTCAGCAGCCAAAAAGTTAACATTTATCACTACACAGTGAGGATTAATGGGTTTTCAGTTACAACTCTCCTGAAAGCTGAAGAACACTGATACTAATCACAGTGAATGACTGAGATTCCTCTGCACTGTTATCTTGTGTTTATATTTACCCCAAGAGGTCTGTGTTATCCCATGATGCTTCCTGTAAAAGCAGCAGTATCTGCCAAGATGACCGTTGCTCTATCAAACTTGTTAAACCAACGTATATACAGAAAATAATCTGTAAAGTGCTGTTTGACACCACCATGATAAAGAAACATTCCCAGATAATCAAAGCATCCATTTGCACCGATCTTACCAAGCACACCAAACCAACCAGTTAGTGCACTGACACAAAAGCAGTTATGTAAAAAAAAAAACAGGAGAAACTTTGCATGTTGCCAAAAACAGTTCGATAAATGTGACCTTTATTTCTCAGTTATTATGTAACGCTAATGTTTACTAATCTGGTCGATAAGTGAAGCTTTATACCAAAGAGATAAATGAGTTAAAAGGTTAAATAGGGATAAGGCAACCAATAAATGTTAATTTTATTTCTTCCTGTAAATGGGAAAATAAGCTATGTGTATGCGACAGTATCATTTATTTGAGGGTTACTTTTGAACGCATGAAACATGAATTTAGGTGTTATACACGTTGACACTTAACATGTTTTCCTTGTCTCTGTTATCAGCTGAGCCTCAACAAGAGGAGACCAACAAGGCGATTGATGCATCCACCAGCGAGCCTCTGGAGGTATAAATGATGATATTCAGATCAATAACAGGACTGACAACAATGGAGATTGTTGCCTCTTACATACTCCAGCAGTCTATTTGTTGAACTTGTAGATTGAGGATAAAGTTTGTGTTTCTCTGCTCTTTATCTGGCAGGATTCTGTGCAGCTGTTGGGTCAGTTCAAAGAGTTCATGGTGAAATACAATAAGGTCTACAGCAGCCAGGAAGGTGAGTGACTGAGATGTGTATAAGGAACATACCAAACATAGCAAGATGCAGATATAGTGGCACATTCCTGTCTACATGCGTTGAACCCTTTATGTACTCACAGCTTTCTCTTAACAACAATAAAAGTCCTTCATCCTGACTGAAAACCTGAAAACAAGGCAAAATATCCCCTATTGACTCAGAGCCTTTGGAATTATTAAATCATCTGCACTGATTGATTATGAGCATTTCATATATGGTATATAAATGATATATGAATAAAAAGGACATTTAAAGTAGCAAAGAATACAGTTTAACTGCATAATTATAAATATAATTTCAGAAATCCACAAACACAAACAGGTATAGACATGGTAACTGTTAATGTCTGATAATAGAAAGAAGAAAAGTTTTTATAAGGACTGACTGTTTGAGAAGAGATAGAAAAGGTGGAGTGAATAATATAAAATAATATACAGGGCACTAAAACAGAGTCTTTCACTGTCAGGGGCAAATCATTTTTTTTACATATATGTTTCTTTTACCTTTGATCCTGCAGAGGCAGACCGTCGTCTGCGCATCTTCCACGAAAACCTGAAGACTGCTGAGAAGCTCCAATCTTTGGACCAAGGGTCAGCTGAGTATGGAGTCACCAAGTTCAGTGACCTAACTGGTACGTGTCTGTGTGTGTGTGTGTGTGTGTGTGTATTTGTGTCTGTGTGTCTGCATCTGTTTGTATTTCCACACACTTTCCAATGAAGAAATGCATCTTCTGCTTTTCATGTGTTGCATCAGCTTTTCTTTTAAAACATCCTTTTAAGTAACCCAAAGGTTTGTCTGTGTTCTCCAGAGGAAGAGTTTCGCTCTACGTACCTGAATGCGCTACTGAGTCAGTGGACTCTTCATCAACCAATGAAACCGGCCTCTCCTGCCCAAGACCCCGCCCCAGCCAGCTGGGATTGGCGGGATCACGGAGCCGTCAGTCCCGTTAAGAACCAGGTACCAACATACAGACTTAATTATAGGGCAGTTTCCGCCAATAGCATGTTAATAATGAATAAATTATACCTCCTGCCAACTTCATGCTGATTGTGGTGTGTTTGTGTACTTCTTGCAGGGAATGTGTGGATCCTGCTGGGCATTTTCAGTCACAGGAAACATTGAAGGCCAATGGTTCCTGAAGAATGGGACGTTGCTGTCCCTCTCTGAACAAGGTAATACACACATCAAACACAGATGATGCTAATAATTCAATAACTTGCTCCTGCAGAAACAAATCATTGTTTACATTTGCAGATAAAAAGCCATGATTTGATTGGTTCATTGATCTGTCTCCCACAGAGCTGGTTGACTGTGATGGGCTGGACCAGGCGTGCAGAGGAGGGCTGCCATCAAATGCTTATGAGGCTATTGAGAAGCTAGGTAAGAAAGTGATGTGTGCGACCATTTTAAAACATTTTAGCTTCCAATTCCCATTTTTTCTTGGGAAATTTCAGCTGTTTATTGACTCTGAGCATCCTGCAAAAGCTTTTTGAGATTTTTCAGACCACATTTGACACCTCTGTACAAATAACTATAAGTTTATATGCTATTATGCTACCAAATAATTGCAAGTAGACTGTATCTCAGTACTGTAGCTCATGCAAATCAATCAACACCAAACCCAGACACAATTATTGTTTTGGTCTTATTTTAAATAATTTAGATTTTATACTTTAGAAAACAGAATAGTAAAAAAAAAACAAATATTTTCCTACATACTTATCCTGACCTGGAAAAGAGCAAATCAAATTCCATACTTTTCCATCCTGCGTAGGATGCTGAAAAGCATGCATTAATACATGTGATTCCTCCATGTGTTGTTAAGGTGGTCTGGAGTCAGAGACTGACTACTCCTACAGCGGACGCAAGCAGAGGTGTGACTTTACCACCGGGAAGGTGGCTGCCTACATCAACAGCTCTGTGGAGCTGTCCAAAGATGAGAAGGGTGAGTGGGCTGAATGAATAGAGAGGGGATGAAGAAGAAAGGGAAGACAAAGCAGTGATAAATGCACGGACAGAGATTCTTACTAAAATACACACCTGAAAGAGACATTAATTCGATTTTCCAGTGAATTGTGATTTCTTTTTTCAAAACATAGTTGAGATTAATGGGTGTTGATTTTTCAGGTGCATTAATTGTAACTATAAAATTTAACCGTGTGGCAGTTTGAAATAAAGGGCTGTGAAATTGACTAATTGTTCTTTTTTTTGTCTTCAGAAATTGCAGCCTGGCTGGCTGAGAATGGACCAATCTCTGTTGCTCTGAATGCCTTTGCCATGCAGGTAAGCAGTTTTGTCACTGCTACAGTATATTCATCAACCACAGCAATGGCTGAATCACTAACATTTGACATTTAACACACTGCTATCACTTCTAAGTAAAATATACATGAAGAGATAACAACATCATTCCAAAATACATCTTGTTTTCACTAAATTTAATCATTATCATATTTAATTCATTTTACTTATCTTTTGAATTTCTGTAGTTCTACAGGAAGGGTGTGTCTCACCCTATGAAGATCTTCTGCAACCCCTGGATGATTGACCATGCTGTGCTGATGGTGGGATACGGAGAACGTAAGTGATTTTTTTATGCTTTACTCATTTGTTTTAACCTCCTAAAACAAGCATACTGACATAAATCATGATAATTTTGTGAATCAAGATTCAGGATGCACTGTTTGAATGTTTCTGTGCTTTCAGGTAAAGGAATCCCATTCTGGGCCATCAAAAACAGCTGGGGAGAGGATTATGGAGAACAGGTACGATAACCCCGTCTACTAACAGTCTTTGTTTGTGGAATAGAAAAAGATTTAAAGAGCCTGTAACATTTTTTTTAAATATATGAAGCCACATTCATATTTTATTTTAAATAAATTAATTAAAGAATTTCTTTACTTGCTAAGATGATGAGTACAAATCAGTGCTCAGTCACCAGTGTGTTGTGTTACCTAAAACTACTGTTTGTACCATATTGCATTAAATTGGAAGGTTTGTTTACCAGTAAATAAAAATATAAATAAAGTTACTTTGATACTTTGTTGCTGTACATTATAAAGTTGTGAAAGTATTTGAGTTTTTCTCTCTTTCTCTCTCTCTCATACAGGGTTACTATTACCTGTACAGAGGGTCCAATGCGTGTGGGATCAACAGGATGTGTTCATCTGCTGTGGTCAACTAAAGCACTAACACCTCATAGTCTCACACACACACACACCCACACACACACACACACACACAATCATACCACATAAACCACAGCTACCAGCTGACCTCACTTTTACACTCACACACATCTGAGCCGGACTGCATGATGCTCACAGTCAAACACACAATCATTACCTACTGATGTTACTTTTCCGTTAAACCAGACTAGTGTTTCTTCCTCATACCTCATACCTCTTGTCAATTTACTAAAAACATACCAGCTCTAAAAAAAGCTAGCTTTGCTGAGAAATTTTACAGTAATTTTAAGGTAGATTTTATCTGCGCATTTCATTCCGTTAATGATGTTTTAGGCTGTATTGGTTTTAACTCATCTTTCCTCACAGCAACAGAGCCTATGTTCAGTAAAGATTGTGCACTAATTATAATTAGACTTCTGTCTTGTCCGTTTGATGTTTCGTTACCAGTGCTAATGTTATGTAGTCCTTGAGCGAGGGAGGTTGAAAAATGGGGGTTTTACCATATACTGGTCTGCACATGACTACATAACTGCAATGTAACTTTAAAAAAAAAACTGCTGTAAGACAGTGATAAATTAATGAAGGTGCAATAAAAAAGTATAAAATCCTGTTCTTTGTTTATTGTTATTTTCTTCTATGCACTACAACAGCAGAACAAACCTTACTACATAGATTAGATCACACTGTGTGTATATAATGACAGCATTTTTAATCCACAATGAATATTAAATTACTAAAATGTCATAGTGATATGAAAAGTAAGGGGAGATTACATTTTACTTTACAAACATGCACTGCTGTTGTGACTGAACCTCTTTGTTGTCTTCTAATAGTTAAAGTATTTAACAATTCATTGGTTTTAAGAATACTGACATTTGAAAGGTGACATTAATAAAGAAATGTTTGTTTTATAGTCATGTTATCTTGTGAAGAATGTGAGAACAGCAGCTTCACTGAGTGCCTGTGCTACTGAATGTTGCTCAAATCGAGAGAAAACTTCATTTCCCACAATGCAAAGGGGCTGCGACGGAAGAACTACACGTGTACTGCGCAGGAAAACAAAAACCTTTATTTTAGAATTAAAAGTATGATTTATTAACACAGTCAGACAATAAAGAGCATTTGATGCTGAAGTGACAAAGTGAACTGTTAGTTAGTGTAGTTCTAACCCCTCATTGCATAAGCACATTGGTTCCCAGCCTGGGGGGTTCAGCCAGTTCTGTGAATAAAACTAAATGATCAAGTAAAATAAAGTGTATATTATTATTTAAACTTTGAAGACCTGAACACAAGCTACATTCACACTAGCCTTCACTCTCTGATAAACATCTTCAAACAACCAAAAAGTTAACAGGAACAATGAGTAAGAAAACACTGAAATCTGCCAAAAAAAAAAAGCCTATTAAGTATGGATTATTAAACATGATAAAAAAAGGCATAATACAGACAGATATTTGTATAAAAACGTCAGGAAAACAGAAAGAAATAACCTGCTCAAAATGAATCTAAATCTCTTGTTTTACACAAGGTGCAGTTATAGTTTATCAGTTGTTATTATTATGCATTGAATATAATAAACAATGGATCCACAATATCTATAAAATATGTCAATTAGGGGGTCATCAGTTCACTCAATGATAGAAAATGTGTCCCCTTAAGTAAAAACACCACTGCTTTATATTTATATTCGCCTGCAAGACAAAAGGGGAAGACGACGACCTTTATTTTGAAAAGGGCAGAAGACTTGACACCGGAAGTGTAACGTTTGTCGTCAGAAAACAGGAACGCATGTGTTTTCGGATCCGCTGATAAAAATATCTCAACGCGTCTTTCCTTCTTAAAAGAGTTTGTTTAGCTGCTGTCAACCCTCACAGAAAACGAAGTCTGCTTCGAAGACACACACTTGCTCTTTTTCTTTCTTTCAAGGTAAACCTGCTCGTGTGACTGAGCGTTATTTCAGAAAGCGAAAGTTAGCTCAGTGCTAAATGAAAGCGCTGGTTGTGTTTGTGTTAAAACTCTTGTTTCCTCAGCTGGCGGAGGCAGCTGAAGCTCACCGTTTATAATGTCACAGGCCACCAAACGCAAACACGTTGTCAAGGAGGTTCTTGGAGACTTTGTCACTCTCACAGAAAACCAGCAGGTTGTGAAGGTGAGACACATGTTGACGTGCACAAACAAACAAACAAACAAACAAACAAACACATTATCCTGACTTGTTTTTTCTCTTGTGCATGGTGTTTTATTTATTATTTCCCTACTCTTACTGTTTTTTATACTGTTTTTTTCTC